>NC_051240.1:5303471-5578471 GCF_015220715.1 Pygocentrus nattereri | reverse complement strand
TTTTTTTTTTTTTTTTGGTCCAGGCGGAGCATCGGACTATGGCAGTCTTCATCCTGGCTGTTATCGTCAACAACTACAACACAGGACAGGTTTGTGTGAACAACTGCTGCTGACAGTGAGGGATGAAAAGAGTGATATATGTGCGAGGAGAAAAGTAGAAGCGTAGAAAAGAGCAGCGTTAAAGGCTTGGACATTAAAATGAGTGCGATCATTTTCAGGATCAAATATTTTTGCATTATTAATGACGTGTGTTTGAAGTCTAGCTTAAGTCATACTGAAGAGCTCAGTGACTGTAAACATGCCTCTTCCACAAGTCAGTTTGTGAAATGTCTGCACTACTAGATCTACCCTAGACAACTGTAAGTGCTATTACTGTGAAAAAGTAGTGTGCAGGATCAACAGCACCTCAGCCTCAAGTCAGAGCAGGACTGCTGAGTGCTGAAGCACATAGCATCTCTATGATCTGTATTGGAAGCTAAATCAGCACAAGCACTGAGAGTTGGGGGCTTCATGAAATGGGTTTCCATGACTGAGAAGCTGCACACAAACCTGAGATCACTACGTGCAATGGCAAGTGTCGGCTGGAGTGGTATAAAGCATGCCTCTGCTGGACTCTGCTGCAGTGGAAACTTGTTTTCCGGGGTGATATATCACGCTTCTCTATCTGGCAGTCTGATAGATAAATCTGGGTTTGGTGGATGCCCAGAGAATGCTACCTACCAGAATGCATAGTGCCAACTGTAAAGTTGGGTGGAGGAGTGATGGTTGGGGCTGTTTTTCAGGGTTTGGGCCATTTGTTCCAGTGAAGCGTGATGTTAAGGCTACAGTGCACAAAGACATTTTACACTGTGTCCACAGTTTGAACAAGTCGAGTTTGGAGAGCTTGATCAAAACTAGCATTAAGCGGCACATACCACAATCTCATGTTATTGAAAATTATCACTATATTGTTTTTTTTTTATATTTCACCAAGTTTAGTCTACAGATTCCTTTGGTCTAACTGGGTTGCACCGCAGGAGACTTTGTGCACTGTTGTGTGGTAATATTTGCCTCAAGGACGATGTAGCGTTTGTTCCACTGCCCTGACCTCCCTCCTCACTCACACATTCATCATCCCTCTTTCTTTTCTTCTTCTTTCTTTGCTGTCCTGTCACACTTCCCGCCTCTCTCCTTGTCTCTTGTCATTCATGCGGCTGAGAGCTGAACTGAAGGCCGTGCGGGCTGTGCTGAAAACTCTCCACCTCCCTCGCGCGCTCATTTATGCTCGTGTTTTGTTTCATAAGCTTTTTAAAACCCTTTAGTTTTTTTATCCCACGCTCGCTCCCAGGTGAGGGTCAGTGCAAGAAAAACAGTAATGAATTCTTTTAAATAAGACACAAGGTGATGTTTTTGTTCTGTAATGTGAATGTGTGATGGACAGGCCAGGCCTGCAACACAATTACTAAAACACCACCTCATGACAGACAGTTTGTACCTTTTTCTTTTCCAGAGGTTTGCTAAGCTCTTGTTCTGTCTCTTTCCACCACAGGAGGCCTGTTTGCAGGGTAATCTGATAGCCATCTGTCTGGAGCAGCTCAGTGACCCTCATCCACTCTTGCGCCAGTGGGTGGCCATTTGCCTCGGTCGGATCTGGCAGAACTTTGACTCGGCCCGCTGGTGCGGTGTCCGAGACAGCGCCCACGAGAAGCTCTACAGCCTCCTCTCGGATCCCATCCCAGAGGTACTGACCCAAGCTGAGATGAGATTTCAGTAAATTATGGGAAATTATGAGATTTCAATGCATTTGTGAATAGAACTGAAAATCACAGGTCTTTACTGATTGAAATTGCTGTTTTTTTTGTCAAATTACATTTTCTGGCTTACTGAAAAGAATCTAGAACTTTTAGAATGGGCTGGCCAGGTTAGGCCCAGATTTTATTGGAGTGATGTGCTGATGATGAATACAGAGCAGCACTGCTGAATGAACTGAGTGCACATTCAGTTACCAGTTTGCTCTGCACTGCATATACAGCATCATCAGAGTCTTAGAACTGGCTGGTAATCACCCTGATGGCAGATGTTCATCGTAACATGACTGTTCGCACAGGGTAGGTAGAATCATTTCCTGGCCCCCGTCTCTGTTCTCGACTCTATCGGATGCGACACCAGATGTGTTTCTTTCTAAATGTGCTTTTTGTTATTTTTGTTGATGTCATTTGTTGAATTTGCTGTGTGTGTGTGTGTGTGTGTGTGTGTGTGTGTGTGTGTGTGTGTGTGTGTGTGTGTCTGTTGTGCAGGTCCGGTGTGCGGCTGTGTTTGCACTGGGGACATTTGTGGGCAATTCGGCCGAGCGGACGGATCATTCTACCACCATCGACCATAACGTGGCAATGATGTTAGCCCAGCTAATCAACGATGGCAGCCCTGTGGTCAGAAAGGTCAGCAACATTCCTAGAGCTGTGCTAGCCTACACTAACTCACCTGTGCTAGCCGTCCAGCATTAGCTTACCTGTGCCCGCCTTGTTCCATAAAGTTACCTGTGCTAGCCTTTTGCACTAACTTACATGTGCTTGCCGTCCTGCGCTGACCCCCTAACTTACCTGTGCTAAACTTCATGCGCTAGCCTTTCTGAATTAGCCTGCCTGTGTTGCTTTTGTGCACTAACTTGCCTGTGCTAGCCTTCGTGCACTAGCTTTTCTGAATTAGCTCATATGAGCTAGCCTTTGTGCACTAACTTAACTGTGCTAGCCTACTTGCACTAACTTGCCTGCACTAGCTTTTCTGAATTAGCTTACCTGTTCTAGCCTTCTTGCGTTAAGTCACCTGTGCTAGTCCCCCTACTCTTATTTACTGCGTTAGCTTTCGTGTACTGGCGCCTCTACACTAATTTACCTGTGGTGGCCTTCCAGCGCTAAATTACCTGTGTAAGCTTTCGTGCACAGCCATATCTGTACTCATCTTTCGGCATTACCATAACTGTGCTAGCCTTCCTCAATGAGCTTACCTGTACAAACCTTCCTGAGCTACCTTCACTTTGGTATTCTTCCTGCACTAGCTTACCTGTGCCCACCTCATGGTACTAACTGCACTTTTCTAGCCTTCATAAATAGCCTACCTGTGCATTTTAGGTGCACAGCTGTCTCATGTTCTGTGGTGTAGTATAAATTTCCTTACCCATGTTCACCTGGTGTTGATCTGTGTTCATTTGTCTCAGACTGGCCTCCTGTGTTTGTGTCTTACCTGTGTAAACAGTACGGTATGTATGTTTGCAGGAGCTGGTTGTGGCTCTGAGTCATCTGGTGGTTCAGTATGAGAGTAATTTCTGCACCGTAGCTCTGCAGTTCATGGAGGAGGAGAAAAACTATGCAGCACCCTCACCTGCCAACACTACAGGTGCACACAGTTTTAAATATCAGATCTTTTTAAAATAATTGTAGGTAGTTGGTGTTTTTGGCCACTTGAGATGATTTGTTTGAAGGATGCACAATACAGGGCAGCCAATCGAAATAGAGCTTACTTGTGTATATAAGTCTTAAAGGTACAGTAACAAGCACCGCATTTTTAATTCTAAATGATAAAGAGATGTTGGAAAGCAGTCATGGGAAAATGAATTCTGACTTTTTTCAACAGATAAAATCACAAACATTGTTTGTGGATTTGAGAGGACATAAAAATAAAATACAGTAAGAGATGTAGGATATTGGGTCCTTAATAGTTTAATTGTGAATGGTCTGTTCCTCCTTAGAGCCGGGTAATCAGACTCCAGTGAGAGAAAGCCCGGCTATCCCTCGGCTGCGGTCAGTGAACTCCTACACTAATATCCGGGCAGCCACCACTGCAAGGAACCTCAACAAGAGCCTGCAGAACCTCAACCTCAATGAGGAAGGTGAGACAGTGAGACCAATTTCTGCCCCACTCATTCAGCCTACAGCAGTTTAACCCCTCACATTCAGCCTACAGCAGTTTAACCCTGCACGTTCAGCCTACAGCAGTTTAACCCATCACATTCAGCCTACAGCAGTTTAACCCCTCACATTCAGCCTACAGCAGTTTAACCCCTCACATTCAGCCTACAGCAGTTTAACCCGCACATTCAGCCTACAGCAGTTTAACCCATCACATTCAGCCTACAGCAGTTTAACCCCTCACATTCAGCCTACAGCAGTTTAACCCGCACATTCAGCCTACAGCAGTTTAACCCTGCACATTCAGCCTACAGCAGTTTAACCCTCACATTCAGCCTACAGCAGTTTAACCCCACACATTCAGCCTACAGCAGTTTAACCCCGCACATTCAGCCTACAGCAGTTTAACCCTGCACGTTCAGCCTACAGCAGTTTAACCCGCACGTTCAGCCTACAGCAGTTTAACCCGCACATTCAGCCTACAGCAGTTTAACCCCTCACATTCAGCCTACAGCAGTTTAACCCCTCACATTCAGCCTACAGCAGTTTAACCCCTCACATTCAGCCTACAGCAGTTTAACCCCTCACATTCAGCCTACAGCAGTTTAACCCCTCACATTCAGCCTACAGCAGTTTAACCCATCACATTCAGCCTACAGCAGTTTAACCCCTCACATTCAGCCTACAGCAGTTTAACCCCTCACATTCAGCCTACAGCAGTTTAACCCCTCACATTCAGCCTACAGCAGTTTAACCCTGCACATTCAGCCTACAGCAGTTTAACCCCTCACATTCAGCCTACAGCAGTTTAACCCCTCACATTCAGCCTACAGCAGTTTAACCCCTCACATTCAGCCTACAGCAGTTTAACCCTGCACATTCAGCCTACAGCAGTTTAACCCCTCACATTCAGCCTACAGCAGTTTAACCCCGCACATTCAGCCTACAGCAGTTTAACCCCTCACATTCAGCCTACAGCAGTTTAACCCTGCACATTCAGCCTACAGCAGTTTAACCCGCACATTCAGCCTACAGCAGTTTAACCCGCACATTCAGCCTACAGCAGTTTAACCCCGCACATTCAGCCTACAGCAGTTTAACCCTGCACATTCAGCCTACAGCAGTTTAACCCTGCACATTCAGCCTACAGCAGTTTAACCCCTCACATTCAGCCTACAGCAGTTTAACCCTCACATTCAGCCTACAGCAGTTTAACCCCGCACATTCAGCCTACAGCAGTTTAACCCTGCACATTCAGCCTACAGCAGTTTAACCCCTCACATTCAGCCTACAGCAGTTTAACCCCTCACATTCAGCCTACAGCAGTTTAACCCCGCACATTCAGCCTACAGCAGTTTAACCCCTCACATTCAGCCTACAGCAGTTTAACCCCTCACGTTCAGCCTACAGCAGTTTAACCCTGCACATTCAGCCTACAGCAGTTTAACCCCTCACATTCAGCCTACAGCAGTTTAACCCTGCACATTCAGCCTACAGCAGTTTAACCCCGCACATTCAGCCTACAGCAGTTTAACCCCTCACATTCAGCCTACAGCAGTTTAACCCCTCACATTCAGCCTACAGCAGTTTAACCCTGCACATTCAGCCTACAGCAGTTTAACCCCTCACATTCAGCCTACAGCAGTTTAACCCTGCACATTCAGCCTACAGCAGTTTAACCCTGCACATTCAGCCTACAGCAGTTTAACCCCTCACATTCAGCCTACAGCAGTTTAACCCGCACATTCAGCCTACAGCAGTTTAACCCTGCACATTCAGCCTACAGCAGTTTAACCCCTCACATTCAGCCTACAGCAGTTTAACCCGCACATTCAGCCTACAGCAGTTTAACCCCTCACATTCAGCCTACAGCAGTTTAACCCCACACATTCAGCCTACAGCAGTTTAACCCCTCACATTCAGCCTACAGCAGTTTAACCCCACACATTCAGCCTACAGCAGTTTAACCCCTCACATTCAGCCTACAGCAGTTTAACCCGCACATTCAGCCTACAGCAGTTTAACCCGCACATTCAGCCTACAGCAGTTTAACCCCTCACATTCAGCCTACAGCAGTTTAACCCCTCACATTCAGCCTACAGCAGTTTAACCCTGCACATTCAGCCTACAGCAGTTTAACCCCTCACTTTCAGCCTACAGCAGTTTAACCCCTCACATTCAGCCTACAGCAGTTTAACCCTGCACATTCAGCCTACAGCAGTTTAACCCTGCACATTCAGCCTACAGCAGTTTAACCCCTCACATTCAGCCTACAGCAGTTTAACCCCTCACATTCAGCCTACAGCAGTTTAACCCGCACATTCAGCCTACAGCAGTTTAACCCTGCACATTCAGCCTACAGCAGTTTAACCCCTCACATTCAGCCTACAGCAGTTTAACCCCGCACATTCAGCCTACAGCAGTTTAACCCCGCACATTCAGCCTACAGCAGTTTAACCCCTCACGTTCAGCCTACAGCAGTTTAACCCCTCACATTCAGCCTACAGCAGTTTAACCCGCACATTCAGCCTACAGCAGTTTAACCCCTCACATTCAGCCTACAGCAGTTTAACCCCTCACATTCAGCCTACAGCAGTTTAACCCAGCAGTGACGGGAGTTATTAGAGTGGAAGGAGTAGGACAGCAATTAAACATTGTGCTGTTTATGGCTGTCAGGAAGGTATTGCAGCTTCCATAGGATCCACACACCTGGAAGAATCAACTGAAGTTTATCTTCTGAGGAGTTTAGTCCCAACATAACAGTTTGTTCTAAATTTCAGCTCAGTTGCCTTTGGAATGCACAATGGCGAATCAGAACAGACGTTATTTACATATATCAGCCCTAAAGGCACAGTAACCAAAACAGACTGTGACACTAAAGGATAAAGAGAAATGATGAGAGAAAACTAAATAATGACTGTTTTTAGTTTGTAAAACTGCACCAGAAATAATGGACACACTTGAGAAATGATTAAATAATGAATAATTTACATAAATGGTTCATGGTAAAATAAAATGAAAGTCAGGAACCTTGAATGAAGGAGAATATTTTATCTCAGGTTAAATGAGTCAGGAGTAGGAGCAGCTCCTATAGAGCAGTTCAGGGTTAAATGCTCTGCTCAGGGGCACAATGTGCAGATTGGTTTTCACTGCAGGTCTTTGGATCTTTTCATTTTAATAACTCTATTTAGCATACGGCGAGTCAGATACAGTGTCTAATGGAGTTTGGGTGGTCTCAGAACATTAAATTCTCCGGCAGAAACAAATCATGGGTATTTAACCACTTTGGCTTTTTGAATGTTCACATTTTAAATGAATAGTTTTTGTATCTCACAAAATGTATACATTATTATGGAGAAAAACTGAAAGTCATTTATTGCATGTAGCTAGATAAGTCTTTTAGGCTGATAGTGGTATATCTTTGTGGTTTAGGTTGATGCAGTGAATATTGTTTGTTTTTCAGGCTGATATGTTCATATTTTAGGCTGAGTTAATGAATTGTAAGGTTGGTTTTATCATTGTTCTGTCTAACATTTTCATTTATAAGTCTGCTTACATGTGCTCATTTAGCTTAGCACGAGATGCAATATAATTTGTTTGTAATGGAATCACAGATCACCACAGCTCTGGAAATCCAACCAATAAAGAACCAAAAATCACGTCACATTGCATAAAGTACTTCTTTTGTGCAAAAAATAAAGAAATGGCAGTGAGGGAAGCTGATAACTTGCTGAATCGGGTTTGTTTTATTATGATGCCAGGCCCAGTGGTGCTTGTTGAGGTGCACATTTAGGGCTCAAAGCAATTAGAATTACATGCTGGGAAACATTACGGCCTCATGTGCTGGGGTTGGTGGTTCAAATCCCCGCTTAGGCAGGAAAGTTAATATTTTTGGTTTCATCTCAACATTACGTCTGGTTTACTTTGAAGTATTATTGGACTTTCTGGCTTAGAAAGAGAGTCTGCAGTATTCTGTAAATTGTACAGTTTAAAGTTTAATTCACATTCTTTATTTCACTTTTTTCCCTCTAGGACCTGTGTACATAACATTTTTACTTCTTTGCCTCTAGATCCCCCCCCTCCCCACAGCTAACAGATATTGCATACAGATATCCTCATATTAAAATAACCACATGCATGCCAGGAAGTTTCTATAATCAGTATCAGTTTTTGGTGTTTTGATCATCATTTTATAAAACACTTTTTATTATTGTTCTGCTGGCTGTGACTTCTAGAGCAGAGCGAAGTTTAGATCACAAAACATTTAATCTCTCTTTTTCACTTTAAGCTGACCTGTACTGCTGACCTGTCGGACATGTGCAATGTCCTGTGTGTTCTGAAATGAGTTGTGCGAGTTAACTTCATTTACCATCGTCACTCGGGGTGAAAAAGGTTTTGGTTCAATTTGCTGACGTAAACCGGTCAGGCTCTAACGCAGGTGTGTCCAATAAAGGTCACATGACTCATCTATATATTTTTTTGTCCAGGTGGCCCTGTGACCTTTTCTCCAGGTAACCTGAGTGCCAGCAGCAGTGCCAGCAGTACACTGGGCAGTCCTGACAATGATGAGTACATCCTGTCCTTCGAGACCATCGACAAGATGAGGAGAGTCAGCTCCTACTCCTCCCTCAACTCACTCATCGGTCAGCACACTGCACTGTACACATCTGTATAATATTAATTTATTATGCTGTCTCATCATGGTCAAGAGCCTGATTTTGGTTTCAGAGTTAGGAAGGGGGGTGGGGGGATGGGGGTACCAACCACTTACACAGAGATCTATTAAAATACAGTTCTCATTAAGTTAGCTAGCCAGCTTAGTATTAAATATTAAATATCAATCACTTTATTTCACAGGGAATTAGTCTTAGCGAGTCACAAAGATATGACATGTAACACACTGAACAGACCAGACCAGCACACAGTTAACAAGTATTTAGTTAAGAGGCAAATGCAGTAACAATACAATAAATAGAATAAAGAATGAGGAATACAGAGTGGAGTGTAGTCATGGAATGGGTGGAGTGAAATGTATGTGGCGTGACTGTGGAAATGGGTTGAGTGTAACCATGAAAATGCATGTAGTGTAATCACAGAAATGGGTTTAGCGTTACCATGAAAATGGGTGAAGTCTAACCATGGAAATATGAATAGAGTAACCATGAAAATACGTGTAGCATAACTTTGGAAATGGGTGGAGCGTAAACTTAGAAATGGGTGGAGTGTAACCATGGAAATGGGTAGAGTCTTGCCATGGATATGCATGTAGTGTAACCATGCAAATGGGCGGAGTGTAACCACGGAAATGGATGCCGTGTAACCACGGAAATGGATGCCGCGTAACCATGGAAATGAATGGAGTGTACTGAATGCTCTGAGCTCTTTGAGACTGTGTGTGTGTGTGTGTGTGTGTAGTTCTGATTGGCAGGTTTGTACATGTGCTTCAACAGCAGCACAAGTGTGAACGAGAAAGAATGGGGGGAAAAACACATACTCTCTCGCCCATGTGGTTAATACTGAAACTGAGTGCAGCCAAAATTTCCTTTCTATCATGCCGTGTTCCCACAGTGCCCTGCTTCAGCCCCCTCTGTTTACTCTGCACTCGTTCAAGGTTTTTCTTCTCTGGCACACCTCTGTGCTTTACATGATGGTGCAGTAACATCTTAAAATGCCTGTTTTGAATTAAGTGTATTTGTGGTGTCACAACTATGGACACATTTGCCTGTAGCAGATTGGCCCCACCCACTCACACTGAAGTTGTAAACTTGAACACTTTATTCCAATAAGCTGCTTCATCTCATAGAAACTTCTATGTACAAACTGCAGAGAGAGTCACCAGGAACTGCAGTGAATATCAATAATAAATGACTCTCTTTGTGTTTTATTTCTCTCTCTCTCTCCCCATCCCGTCTGTTATATTGACATTTATGTTTTGTGCTGTTGGCCTTTGGCTGGGTTTTCGTCTGTGTTGGTGGATTTGAGGTGCTTTCAGATCTCTGTCCGTTTATGAAGTGCAGGCCTGTCTGGACTCACTGCTCGTGATGCTGTATTGCTGAATATAATGTATAAAGCTGTAGTGTGCTTATGGCCCTGTTTGTCAGACGTTATTGCAGTGATGCTTTTTACCTCTTACCTTAGATGGACGGATGGATGGATGAATAGATTGATAGATGAATGGATGGATAGACAGATGAATGAATGGATAGATGGCTGGATAGATAGCTGAGTGTATGAATAGATAAATGAATGGATGGATAGATGGATGCATGGATAAAGATGGATAGATGAATAAATGGATGGATTAATAGATGGATAGATGAATGGATGGATAGATACATGAATAGATGGATGGATAAATAGTTGAATGGATGGATAGATAGATGGATAGATGGCTGGATAAATGGATGAGTAGATGGACAGATAGATGCATTGATAAAGATGGATGGATAGATGGACAGATGCATAGAGAGATGGATAGGGGGATAGATGGATGAATATATGGATAAATATGGATTGATTGATGGATAGACAAAACCTTATTGACCCCTAAGGGAAATTGCAGTGTTACGGTAGCAGGACATGTACTTACAGTAACTTACATATTTACATAGCATATATTACATACAACACAATGAGTGTAAACGTAACTAGGAATATCAGCAGTGTTTACAGTGTAAAGTGTCATTACAGTAGCTGGTTATGATATATTGCACAGTGTGTATCAACAAGAGAGGAGATGTAGTGATGCCACTCTCTGTTGTTGTAACTGTGGACAGACTGTTCTTGCTAAGACAGTATGATAACATCCTGTCCTAACATTCTCAGTAAGCTGAGAAACAGCTGCTCTTATGGATCGAACAAATGCACGAGCATCAGGCTCACTGTGCACTTATCACCACAACGTCTAACATCATAGATCCAAATGAAGACGTCACTTTAATCACTGTTCCTGTTGAAACACTGGCCAGGTGAGCAGTCTCTATGACCAGAGCTCCTGCCAGCAGTGATGATCCTTCTCTTCTTTATGTGACAGTGAACTTGAACTATTAAAAACTTTTAGGACAAAACAAAAGGAGAACACCAGTCACAGGTTACAGAAAGAGGAAGAAAAGGTGTGCATGTTTTAATTGTAGAAGCTGTTTCTTTTATTTACCTGTGTGAAGGATTCTAGCAAAGACAAAAACTCACTGTCAAAACAGTGATATTAGCCTTGATCTAGATGATTCACTCTTTTTCTCCAAAAATAGCTTTGAAGCCAATAGAACTTTGAATAGCTTTTAGCTTGGCTTTTTGTTTGGTGGAGAGGCTGCGTTTGCTCTGCACGTTGTCACAATCATCCTCTAAAGTGAAAGTATGATGAACAATTAGCTGGAAAATCATGGAAGGTGCATGAAATGTTCAGACTGCGATCACGTCGCCATGCATTGAATGAGTGTCAGATTTCAGTGCCACATATGACAGAGAGCAATTCAGAATTTAAACTGTTGGTTTGTGGGGATTATTTACTTATGTACATATTTGTTGGTTTGTTTGTTTGTTTATCGGTTTGTTTGTTTATATGAGTAGCCAAACAACATTTGAAAACTTCACTTAAAATTTTATTTTAATAGATTTGCAAACCTGTGTGAGCTCTTGGTGTGGGTTCATTGTAGCTTGTGTGCTAATGTGAGCCCCTACTGGAGAAACTTCAGACTGCCACACATGCTCCAAAGCTGTGCCCACATACTTTGCATATTTAAAAATGTAGGGAGTTTTCCATCATTCCTGCATCACTTAGATATAGTAGCCCTTGGAAAAGGTTTTATGCAGTGTTGTATTTTCATAACTTTACATAATTTAGCTTATCTGAAACACTTAAGCTGCATAGAAAACAGAGAATTTGCTGAGACGGTACGTCATATTCTGGGAAACCCTGAGTGGAGAATTTATTGTGCTGTCTGGCAGCTTTTTGTGACCCTGTAAAAATACAGTGTTCTAACAGTAAGTGTGAATGAAACGTGTGTTTTAATATTATTTAGAAAGATGTTTATCCCTTTACATGGCCAAGGCCCACTGACAGGACCCAGTTTGCATTGAAGTCACTGTAGTTACTGCATAATTGGCCATAGTATGTAATAAGCCTGATATTTTCAGGGGTAAATTAGTCCTTTCTTGTTTTCTATCTGTTTCCCAACAAGGTGACTATCACCTTTTAAACATAGTTACTCATCACTTATCAACGATATCCAGTTACATCACTGCCTCACTCCTGCCTAAAGTTTGGGCCAGTTTTACCTGCGGAGTGTGGGCATAGCCTCAGAGATTTTCCTCCATACATTAATTACTTAACTGTGTCATGCTGCACACCCCTCTGGAAGCATTCCCCCTCTCGTCTCACCCCGCGTGAGATGGTTACGGTTCCTCAGGTTGTGGCAGTGTCACACCTTTTCTCCCATTTCATTCCTTTTCTCCTTCTGTCTCTCTGTCCTCTCTTCCTCGTCCTGTGTGGAATTTGAGGTCTCTGTTGTTCTCCTCCTCCTTCTAACCCCCTTTGAACTAATCATTCTTTCTTTTTCGTCCTCTCTTCCTTTCAACCTCTCTCTACCCCCCCTCCTGGTGTGTTCTTACATAACCCCTTCGTGAGGGAGGCTGTGTCCTGCATACAGAGCTCTGGAGCACATGTAGAGGCGGGGTAGATGTCGGAGAGCTGACAGAGCAAGCAGGTGAAGCTGCGCTTCGGGTCTCAGGGAGTCTACAGGAACATCCCGTACGCTCGGGATAACAACAGTGCATTATGGGTCACTGAGTGATTACTGATGCAGTTACAGTGCAGGCAGCATTAAATAAAACCCCCAAAAAGAGGCAGCATTAACCCTCAGAAGGGTGGCGTGATTATTGATGTTTTGTTATATGATTTTCATTTCACGGTTATATACATTTAATTATAATACACACAGAATGTGATGAGGACATACATACAAGACTTTATGAAGACATGCCCATCGCTACCCTGTATCCGCCACACAGCAAGAAGGGTCTGGGTTCGATTCCCAGGCCGGGCAACCAGGGTCCTACCCTACCAAGAGTCAGTTTCAGGTTGACTGTTTATAGGAAAGGAAAATGATCCATGGAAAACGGGTAAACAGTGGAGGAAATACGCCAACCAGCACAGGCTGGTGTTTATCAAAAGGCCGCATTGTGGTTTGTCTGTCTTGTTTGTCTGTTTATAACCATTAAGAAAGTGAAGTTGGTCAACACTCTCAGCATAAATCTAATCACCAACGTACTGTCCCAGATACACAGTGAGCTAATTCTCTCAGTAATGTAGTCCCTGCAGTGTGTTATTGCTTTGCTGTGAATGTGCTGATGTGGTTTGTGTGTAAAATGTTTTTTCTTTTTTCTGTCCTGTAATATTACTGTAAAAAGTCCTTGCTCATCAGAAAACAGTAATAAGAGCTGAGGGTCAGAGAGTGCTGCCGTTCGTCTCTCTGACCGAAACTCTGTCACATTACAGATACACTAAAGCATGAACATATGGCAGTGGTTTCAAAATTATTTTACAATTGATCTGTCCATGCTCTGCTCACAAATGTGTTCTTTTGTGTTGAGGTTGGACAAGCTTTACAGAACGCTGGTAGAAAATCTCGTTCAACCTAATGAGAAACTGTAGAACAGACTCGGTTTATATCATAATACCTACATTTAGAGTCAGTTATTCATTCAGCCTAATGAGAAACTGTAGAACAGACTCAGTTTATATCACAATACCTACAGGTGCTGGTCAACGAATTAGAATAATTTGAAATAGTGCAATCATGAAATTCTTTGAATGCATTTTTTGTGCAGAAAGCAAATCAGGTGTTCACCGCACCTGTCCTACTCGTTAGACTAATCACAGAACTCGTTACCTGTAGAAAATTTGCTCAGCTGAGCTTTCCAAAAGGCCCATTTAGGCCATTTAACTGTGACACTGTTGTTTTATTGAATTAGAATAATGGAGAAACCGTTTCATTGAATTAGAATAAATGCTCGAATTTTTGTTTTCTGTGAAGAGTGTTCACTGTGCAGTATAAAGTCAGGGTTGAGTAGAATTTCTAAGTTGTAAAATCAATCATGGGTAAGCAGCGCGACCTCTCAACCGGAATAGTGGCTCAAATTCAAGCCCTTCGCCAACAAGGCTTGACCCAAACTAAAATTGCTGAGCAGCTCGGCATCAGCCAGTCTTCCGTCTGCAAAGCTCTCAAGAAAAACTGCAGCAAGCGCACCAACTGTTCCGGCGTCCGAAAAACTTCTGCTCGCGACAACAAGCAGCTGAGAAAGATCGCAGTCAGCAACCGGTTCAAGTCCACTTCCAAGCTCACCGACTTGTGGAACAAGCAGACCGGCGCTGACGTCTCCAGATCAACCACTTACCGTCGTCTGCGCGAACTCGGCTTCAAATCTCGCGTTCCAGCAGTAAAACCGATGCTGAACAAGAAACAAATGGAGAAACGGCTGAAGTGGGCCAAAGAACACAGCGAGTGGACTGCTGAAGACTGGCAGAAAGTGGTCTTCAGTGACGAATCACGCTTCTGCATCTCCTTCGGTGACCAAGGTCCTCGTGTCTGGCGTCGTGGTGGCGAAACCTACAACCACGAGTGCGTGAAAAGATCCGTCAAGTTTCCCCAGAGCGTTATGGTCTGGGGATGCATGTCCGCTCGAGGTGTAGGGAAACTCTGCTTCCTCAAGAAGACTGTCAATGCTGCCGTATATCAAGATATTCTGGAAACGTTCCTGATTCCGACTGTTGAGGAACAGTTCGGCGAAGAAGACTTCATATTTCAACAGGATCTTGCGGCAAAGTCGACCAAAGATTGGTTCACTAAAAAACAGCTTGAAGTTTTGGCATGGCCGGCCAACTCGCCTGACCTCAATGTCATTGAAAACCTTTGGGCCATCGTCAAGCGGAAAATTCGCGACAGAAAGCCTACTACGCTGGACCAACTGAAGCAGAACATCGCCACTGCCTGGGAAGCTGTGAGTGCGGAAACTTGCGACAAGCTGGTCAAATCGATGCCGCGGAGACTTCAGGCAGTCATACAAGCCAAGGGGGCAGCCACAAAATACTGAGAAAGTGATGATTGTAATTATAATAAAAATTATTCTAATTCAATGAAACGGTTTCTCCATTATTCTAATTCAATAAAACAACAGTGTCACAGTTAAATGGCCTAAATGGGCCTTTTGGAAAGCTCAGCTGAGCAAATTTTCTACAGGTAACGAGTTCTGTGATTAGTCTAACGAGTAGGACAGGTGCGGTGAACACCTGATTTGCTTTCTGCACAAAAAATGCATTCAAAGAATTTCATGATTGCACTATTTCAAATTATTCTAATTCGTTGACCAGCACCTGTACATTTAGAGTCGGTTATTCATTCAGCCTAATGAGAAACTGTAGAACAGACTCAGTTTATATCACAATACCTACATTTAGAGTCAGTTATTCATTCAGCCTAATGAGAAACTGTAGAACAGACTCAGTTTATATCACAATACCTACATTTAGAGCCAGTTATTCGTTCAGCCTAATGAGAAACTGTAGAACAGACTCAGTTTATATCACAATACCTACATTTAGAGTCAGTTATTCATTCAGCCTAATGAGAAACTGTAGAACAGACTCAGTTTATATCACAATACCTACATTTAGAGCCAGTTATTCGTTCAGCCTAATGAGAAACTGTAGAACAGACTCAGTTTATATCACAATACCTACATTTAGAGTCAGTTATTCATTCAGCCTAATGAGAAACTGTAGAACAGACTCAGTTTATATCACAATACCTACATTTAGAGTCAGTTATTCATTCAGTCTAATGAGAAACTGTAGAACAGACTCAGTTTATATCACAATACCTACATTTAGAGCCAGTTATTCATTCAGCCTAATGAGAAACTGTAGAACAGACTCAGTTTATATCACAATACCTACATTTAGAGCCAGTTATTCATTCAGCCTAATGAGAAACTGTAGAACAGACTCAGTTTATATCACAATACCTACATTTAGAGCCGGTTATTCATTCAGCCTAATGAGAAACTGTAGAACAGACTCAGTTTATATCACAATACCTACATTTAGAGCCGGTTATTCATTCAGTCTAATGAGAAACTGTAGAACAGACTCAGTTTATATCACAATACCTACATTTAGAGCCAGTTATTCATTCAACCTGATGAGAAACTGTAGAACAGACTCAGTTTATATCACAATCAAGCCTCTAACAGCTGAAGAACCCTTTTTGGTGCTAGGTAGAGCCCTTTTTGCAAGAATCTATATAGAACCATACAGAGCACATTCTCCAACAACAATCTGAATAGAGCCATCTTTACTAAAGAACCCTTGCTCTTGCAGAACTATCATTTGTAAACGTGTAGTGTAGAGTTTGCTGGGTTTTATAGATCATCCTTACTGTTTGATCTGAGATCAGTTTTGCGTTTCACCTCATAGTGGTGACGACTTAAGCAGCTATATTTGAAGCTGGTCCCAGATCAGTTCTTCTGGCTTCAGCTGTGAGCACAGATGGAGGCAGCTCAGTTTTGAGGTGAAATCATCTGCATCACTTTTATCTGTATGTGTGTTTGAGTGGTTTCCCCCGAGAGTTAGAGTTGAAGAAGCTCCTTCTGGGGTGAGTGTGAGGCAAACACTCAGAATCTCAATGACCTTGGAATCCACATGCACTCAAACACGGTCTAGCAGAACACTACTAGCAGTCAAGCAGGTGCTTATATTCTAGGGCTGCACAAAATGTTGTTAATCGGTATTGTGAGAAGGCTGGAATATGCAAAGAGCACATTTAAAAGTGTATTTACATGCACTTAATTATCCGATCATAATCAGATTAGAGCAGTGCCCCACTGAAATCACAACAGTATACACTGGAAAAATGTACAGATACGCAGATATTAAAGTCTGGAGGTAGACTGCACATACCTAAGACTGACCAAAATAACTTTGTCGGATTACATGACCATCCTAGTTCATCAAAACACCCACAGAAACAGAGTTTGATCTGTGATTGATCAGTACGATCACAGCAGACACTGAGTGTGTTACATGCACTTAATAATCCAGTAACTGCAGAAAATCTGATTTTTCAGTAATCTGACCAACGTGTTTACGTGTACATTGGTAATCAGATAATGAGGAAACTCCAGTTTCAATCAGACAGTATTTCGATTTCTGCTTTCCAGCCAGCCAATAAAGTCACAGAATGCATGATGTAAACATAATGTGAAGCTAAAACTTCATTCCTTGGCTTTTTTTTTTTTTTTTTAAATCGTGCCACTTTATGTGAAAATATGAACATACATCATCTGGAAGATGAAGAGTTATTATATCCTTCGTTTCATCAAGCATGTATTTGGTTTCAACGTTGCTCCAAAAACGTTTTGCTGTGTTTCGCTGCAAATCTGCTTGCTTATTTCCGCGGCCTCTTTTCGCACATGCACCGACTGAGAATCGGTGTGTTTACATGCACTGAGAAACCTGATTACTGAGCTTAAATCCAGCCTCTTTATCGGATTTTTTGTTCAAATGCTGACACCTTCAGTTAACAAAGTACTTGCGTCCCTGTACACATTCCGAGCCAAATAACTAGTTCACTAATATGTTTTTAATGTATTGTAGGCATCTCCAAATTTCGTTTTATAAAAAATATAATCACAATATTAATATTTAATGCAGATTGTGTAAGCCGTGTGCACAATTGACACCGATAAGTTCCTGCGCTCCACAGAAGAATAAACTGCACTTAAAAACAGAAATAAAGGTTAAAACACAGGCAGATTGTTAATGTCATGTCATATTGAGAGAAACCCCCAGAGCGAGAAAGATAAATGCCAATCCAGCACTAACGATTTATAGCTGCTTTATATAAAGCCTAAATGTCACTGGCTGACTGGCAATAGACGACTCTGCTCATCAGGGCCGTTTTGTCAGCCAGGAGCTTCTTTCGTACAGCTGAGAGTAATGCTAGTATCACACCATCCTTCCCTTTAGGGAATGCATGTTTTGTTTCTGTGTTTCTTTTGTTTGAGAAACTTTTATAATTGTTGTTATTGTTAAGAGGACAATCTAAGAGGAAATCAATGTGATTTTTCCCCTAAATGGGTTACATGATAACTAATAACTATAATCAGCTGTTACACTTTTATGGGTATAATTTAGATTTTAATTGTTTACTCGGTTATATTTAGTTAAACAGTGGCTTAATAAAATGGTAGTCATCAGGCATCACGTTTAAACAATATAAATATAGCACTTTTTTGGGGGGTGCTCAGAATTCTTTGCAGTTTAGGTTTTGTATTAATTACCTCTTTATTTGTCAATTGTTCTGTTCATAGAAAAAGGTAGTTTAGTAAGTAGGTAGGTTGATGTTAATAACACCATTTTAGGGGTGGCAGTGAGTGACGTTTGTTTATTTGATGTTTGTTAATGACGCCTTTAGAGGGCGGCGGTGAGCGACGTTTGTTTATTTGACGTTTGTTAATGACGCCTTTAGAGGGCGGCGGTGAGCGACGTTTGTTTATTTGATGTTTGTTAATGACGCCTTTAGAGGGCGGCGGTGAGTGACGTTTGTTTATTTGACGTTTGTTAATGACGCCTTTAGAGGGCGGCGGTGAGCGACGTTTGTTTATTTGACGTTTGTTAATGACGCCTTTAGAGGGCGGCGGTGAGCGACGTTTGTTTATTTGATGTTTGTTAATGACGCCTTTAGAGGGCGGCGGTGAGTGACGTTTGTTTATTTGATGTTTGTTAATGACGCCTTTAGAGGGCGGCAGTGAGTGACGTTTGTTTATTTGACGTTTGTTAATAACTCCTTTAGAGGGCGGCGGTGAGTGATGTTTGTTCATTTGAAGTTTGTAAACCCCTCTAGATGGCGGCGGTGAACAAAGCTTGTTTGTTTGATGTTTCTAAGTTATATCTTTAGAGGGCGGCTCTAAGTAAAGTTTGTTTACTTGAGCTCAAGTTGTTACTGGCTGCAACTGAAGCCAACCTTACTAAGAAGCTGTATATCACTATAAGTGAGACAAAAAATAGTAACAGTAAATAAATAGTATCGTGCATGATAGCAGCTGCAGACTGGTTTCTGTCCCCCAAATATAAATGAACATTTATGTCTTTATCTGTGTGTAACTTTCTGTCTCATTTTTTTTTTCTTTTTTCTGTCCATTCTTCTGAAGGTGTGTCCTTTAACAGCGTGTACACCCAGATATGGCGGGTTTTGCTACACCTTGCCGCTGACCCGTTTCCTGAAGTGTCTGACCTGGCCATGAAGGTCCTGAACAGCATCGCCTACAAGGTACACAATTAAACTTTTGCACATAATCCATATCATAATTTATTCAGGAGTAACAAAGTATAGGCCAGCAATATAATGTAAATGCCTAGAAAGCTGTTACTCAATCATAATTAGATTAGCTCCTCTCAGATCTTTCCAGGGATTAAGTCTTAGGAACACAGCCGTCCTGATTAATAGGTTCCCACAATTTTCAAAAAAATCTGCGTAACACAATTGTTGAAATGAAAAGTCATTCAGACTCGCTTGAAGTAAAATGGTTCATTGTAGATATTTCTTTACAGTGGTGTTGATATTAACCAGAGCTCACCATGACTACAACACAAATATAGTGGTTTTATTTCCTATCCAAAACCACCAGTGAACCTACACATGTCTGCTGAGTTTATGTATGTAACATTGATGAAGATAAAATAGTGATAAATTCTAAAATAAGTTTTCTTTGTGAACTGTTTTTTTTCCTTACAACACCTTGCATATACCTCTTCAACGTAAGTGGCGAAACACAGGTTCTTGAGACCACACACTGCAGATCCTTCTTTCTCTTCTCTGTGTTTGTACTGCATAAATACAAGTGGACAGAAACTGATCACAGTGGTTATGTAAGGAGCACTGTTTCTCTCTCTGTTTTGCTTGTTCTCTTGCTCTCTCTCTTTAAGTCTTTAAGGGGTCCCTACTGCTCTGTTAATGAATGATCCCCCATGGCGTCAGCCCCACACAGTTTCATATCTGAGCTGTAAAGCTCTCCACTGCAGAAGGCCTTCTCACATTTAACTCAAGTTTAGCAGCTTCTTAAACATGGCCTCAACACCAGTTTGGTGGCTTCTGTTTAGCTGCTTTAGTTTAGCTGCCCAAGGTTAGTTGCTTGACTTTAACAGCTCAAGTTAAGCAGCTTAATTCCAGTTGCTTTAGTTTAGCGCATTCAGCTTAGCAGCTCCATTTTAGCTGCTTCAATTTAGCTGTTATAATTTAGCTGCTTTAGTTTAGCTGCTTTAGTTTAGCAGCTTCAGTTTAGCAGCTTTAGTTTAGCTGCTTTAGTTTAGCAGCTTCAGTTTAGCAGCTTTAGTTTAGCTGCTTTACTTTAGCAGCTTCAGTTTAGCTGCTTTAGTTTAGCAGCTTCAGTTTAGCAGCTTTAGTTTAGCTTCTTTAGTTTAGCAGCTTCAGTTTAGCTTCTTTAGTTTAGCTTCTTTAGTTTAGCAGCTTCAGTTTAGCTGCTTCAGTTTAGCAGCTTCAGTTTAGCTGCTTTAGTTTAGCTGCTTTACTTTAGCAGCTTCAGTTTAGCTGCTTTAGTTTAGCAGCTTCAGTTTAGCAGCTTTAGTTTAGCAGCTTCAGTTTAGCTGCTTTAGTTTAGCTGCTTTACTTTAGCAGCTTCAGTTTAGCTGCTTTAGTTTAGCAGCTTCAGTTTAGCAGCTTTAGTTTAGCTTCTTTAGTTTAGCAGCTTCAGTTTAGCTGCTTTAGTTTAGCTGCTTTACTTTAGCAGCTTCAGTTTAGCTGCTTTAGTTTAGCAGCTTCAGTTTAGCAGCTTTAGTTTAGCTGCTTTAGTTTAGCAGCTTCAGTTTAGCTGCTTTAGTTTAGCTGCTTCAGTGTAGCAGCTTCAGTTTAGCAGCTTTAGTTTAGCTTCTTTAGTTTAGCAGCTTCAGTTTAGCTGCTTTAGTTTAGCTGCTTTACTTTAGCAGCTTCAGTTTAGCTGCTTTAGTTTAGCAGCTTCAGTTTAGCAGCTTTAGTTTAGCTGCTTTAGTTTAGCAGCTTCAGTTTAGCTGCTTTAGTTTAGCTGCTTCAGTTTAGCTGCTTCAGTTTAGCTGCTTTACTTTAGCAGCTGTAGTTTAGCTGCTTTACTTTAGCAGCTTCAGTTTAGCTGCTGTAGTTTAGCTGCTTTACTTTAGCAGCTTCAGTTTAGCAGCTTCAGTTTAGCAGCTTCACTTTAGCAGCTTTAGTTTAGCTGCTTTACTTTAGCAGCTTTAGTTTAGCTGCTTTACTTTAGCAGCTTTAGTTTAGCTGCTTTACTTTAGCAGCTTCAGTTTAGCTGCTTTAGTTTAGCAGCTTCAGTTTAGCTGCTTCAGTTTAGCAGCTTCAGTTTAGCTGCTTCAGTTTAGCTGCTTCACTTTAGCTGTTCCAGTTTAGCTGCTTTACTTTAGCTGTTCCAGTTTAGCTGCTTTATTTTAGCTGTTCCAGTTTAGCTGCTTTACTTTAGCTGTTCCAGTTTAGCTGCTTTACTTTAGCTGTTCCAGTTTAGCTGCTTTACTTTAGCTGTTCCAGTTTAGCTGCTTTAGTTCAGCAGCTTCAGTTTAGCTGCTTTAGTTCAGCAGCTTCAGTTTAGCTGCTTTACTTTAGCTGTTCCAGTTTAGCTGCTTTAGTTCAGCAGCTTCAGTTTAGCTGCTTTACTTTAGCTGTTCCAGTTTAGCTGCTTTAGTTCAGCAGCTTCAGTTTTACTGTTTCAGGTAAGCGGCCCCAGTTTAGCAGCTGTAGTTTAGCTGGTTCAAATTACCTCTTCAAGATTACCAATTAGCAGTTTTTACACCTGTGTGATCGTTCCAGTTTAGCACCTCAAATTTAGCCGCTCCACTTTAGTCTTTTTGGTTTAGCAGCTCAAGCTCAGCTGCTCAGACTACCCTGCTAAAAAAAAAACATCATGGACCAACGTGGCAAAACCAGCATGTTGTCCTCCAGATGCTGATGTGCTAATCCAGCACCAGACCAGAAAAGACCAGCATGGAATGTGCTGTGCTGCTTTTTCAGCAGGGTTGGAGCTTGTGTAGAGCAAAAACATGGTCCAGTTGGGGGTCCCTGAGGACAAGTTTGATAACTACAAGTCTACATTCTGATTGACTGAGCTGTGATTGAAATTACTGTTTACGCCATGTAACGATGGATACACGCTTCTGCATACAAAGCTGATGATCTCACTGCAGTCACCTGAAAACCTCACTCCAGTCACCTCTTTAGAGCTAGCAGCCCTGGGGAGACGATATGGATGAGATATGGAGTCACGACTCACATAGTGTGGCGTCAGAAGATGTGTTTTTTTTTTTGGGGGGTGGGGGGGGGGGTGCTTGGATTCCAGCTTCCTCACCCTGTTTGATAAGGGAATAACGCAGACATCTTCTGCGGCTTCCACACCGACATGATGGCACAGGAGGAGAAGCAGATGCTGGTGTTTCCTCCCATGTTACACACACTTTAACCCTTATAGTGCTGGAGTTACTGTTGTTTTGCTGTACATTCAGTTTACCTTAGTGTTATTCACGTACAGTTATATAATTACACAGTGATCCATTGAGTTGCATAATAAATTACATTTACATTTCATTTGCATTTTGTATTGGCAGGTTTGATTCAGCACATTTGATGTTCTCATTTGTTTAGATGTCAAAAATGATCAAAACAATGGCAAAAGATCAGATCATGACAGTGACTCTTCTGTAAGTTCTGCTGCCTACAAACAGTTTGGCATCTGCATTTGCCACGCAATTTCTGTTCTTGTTTCAATGAACTATGAGTCAGAAATAATTTGTATAAAATGACAACGTGCTTTTAGTTTGTCCCATGATAACTGCAGGTTATTAATCGTAGAAGATATGCATTATTATGTCTGCTCTTAATTCTTTAATATCTTCTATAAATTATTTCCTACTACATATTATTCATTCTATAATGTTAATTATTCAGCAATTACTATGAATTAGTATCTATTATAGTATCTAATCTACAAATCAAATGCAAGTTATTAATTATTATTATGAATTATTCTGAATCTGCTATGATTTATTCAGTATCAACTGTGAATTATTCCGTTTCTACCATAAATTATTCAATATCTACTGTGAATTATTCACTACCTACTGTGAATCATTCAGTACCTACTGTAATAATTTTTTACAATTTTATATGAATTGTTCAGAAACTACTAAGAATTCTTATATCTGTTATAAATAATTCAGTATCTACTATGAAATCAATGTGTAAAATCTGTAGTTATATAAATGTAGTTATATCACGTATAGACCCTTAGAGTTTAAAGGGTTAAAATGTCAGATCAACGTGATTGTCAGAATAAATACTGATATTTTGGTGTTAGTGGGTTTTTTTTAAAGTATCGTCATGTTTAACGTTTAATAGTGAGGCAGCGTTAAATTGCTGTGTCGAGATTTTCACTGACTTGGTGAAAATATTAGTGAGCAGGTCGTGAGGTGTGAGAGTGGTTGTGAGAGCGGTGGTGCTGAAGGAGCAGGTGTGGTGATGAATCTGTGTTTGTAGCTTCCTGTAGTTCCAGAATTGAGCGAGTACCTGAGCTCGTCCTGATCAGCTGCTCCGTCCTGCAGGCCTCACTGCTGCACTGCTGCGGTCTCTGACCGTCATTACTAACTCAGCTGGACTGACCGCTGCTGATGCCCTCATTACGTTTTTCTGACCTGCTGGCCGTTCAGCTCTTTGTGGAGTGATTTATTTCAGCCTCTGAGCTTATTTGGTTGAGTTCAATGGATGATTAAAGAGCTGACATGAGTGGTTAGTAGATGGTTGATGAGCTGCAGAAGAAGAAAAAATGTTGTATATATCTCTTCTATTCATTCATAAACCCCTTATTTCTCTCTCTTTCTTTCTTCTTCTTGTTTTTCCTTGCTATCCTGTGTTGCTTGTACCTTTCTTTTTTTTCTTATTTCACTTTTTCACTTTTACTTTTTCACATATTTTCTTTCTTTGTTTTTCCTCTTATTTTTTTCCTCTTAATAGCATTAAAAAAATTTTTCTCTCCTCCCTTTCTCTTTTATATACTTTTTTTCTTTTTTTAATTCTCTCTCTCTCACTCTCTCTCTCTCTCTGCCTCACTCTCTCTCACTCTCTCCCTCTCTCTTTATCCTTGCTCTCTCTCTCTCTCTAAATTTCTCTTATTACAGTTTATATATCCCTTAGATTATCTCTCTCTTTATGCTTGTGCCAGTTTATAATGAAACTCGGTCATAAACGCTAATAATTAAAGTTTTTTCTTTCTAACTTTAACAACGCGAGCTTTACAGAATAAAAAAGGAACTTCAGTTCACTCACGCGCACGCAGGCTGGAATATTAGCATAAAAATCATGTTAAACAGCAGCTCCAGCTGTGCATTAGTGAAGGAGAGTCTGTAACTGGATTTAGATTTAAGTGTACAGAGTTTGTGTGTCTGCTTGTGTAAACATCAGATTCCCCACAACATCCTGGTGCTACAACATGCCAGAGAATAATAAAGCGCACCTGCAGAAGGAGCATAGAAGCTATGTTGATTTTGGAGCAGAATTGAATGCAATCGATTATAACAGATTATAACAGGGGTTTTAGTCATCAGGGAGCACTGTCACTGATATTAGCACAAACGTTTACACGTGTGATATTGTTTTCCTCTCAATGATAAATGTATGTTTTTCTGTACATTAAGGCTACAATGAACGCTCGGCCGCAGAAGATTCTGGACTCTGGATCTCTAACGCAGTCGGCACCGGCCAGCCCAACCAGCAAAGGAACACTCATTCACCAAGCAGGGTAAAACACACACACAGATTTATTTTATTCATTACATTTTAGTTTAGTCTGCACTACCCGGTCACTTTATCAGAAACTCCTCTTGTAACTCTACCTTGCTGGTGTACAGTCACAAGCTGTAGCTCATCTGATGATGCACAATCTGTGTTAGTCGTCCTCCAATCCTTCATCATTGGTCAGTTTCTATAAAATAGGTGCTTCTAATAAAGTGGCCAGTGAGTGGACGTACAAGGCTGGTATTTCCAATAAAGTGGCCAGTGAGGGGAATTACAAGGTAGCCATTTCAAATAAAGTGGCCGACAAGTGGAAGTACAAGGAAGGTGTTTCTAATAAAGTGGCCACTGAGTGGAAGCGCAAGGTAGGTGTTTCTAATAAAGTGGCCAGTGAGTGGAAGCACAAGGTAGGTGTTTCTAATAAAGTGGCCAGTGAGTGGAAGCACAAGGTAGGTGTTTCTAATAAAGTGGCCAGTGAGTGGAAGCACAAGGTAGGTGTTTCTAATAAAGTGGCCAGTGAGTGGAAGCACAAGGTAGGTGTTTCTAATAAAGTGGCCAGTGAGTGGAAGGACAAGGTAGGTGTTTCTAATAAAGTGGCCAGTGAGTGGAAGGACAAAGTAGGTGTTTCTAATAAAGTGGCCACAGAGCGGAAGCACAAAGTAGGTGTTTCTAATAAAGTGGCCAGTGAGTGGAAGGAGAGGGTAGTTTCTAATACACATTCATACCAAACAAGGAATGTCTCACACACACACACACACGCCATTGTAAGGTAACAGACTAAAAGACACACAACAGCACAGGTAACATAAACCACACATGCTTCCACTCATAACAGGTAAAGCTGCGTGTTTCAGAAGAAAAGATGATGCACGTGCTTCGTCTTATTGTGCCTTTGTTTAAGTGAATTAAGCTTTGGTTTGCATGCTGTTTATACATTTTCACGCATGGCTATTACAGTTACAGCTGGCCTTTTAACAAGGTTTAATAGGGTTTATATATGAGGGCAGTCAATTACTTGTGATTAATCATATTTGCCGTATTTATTCAAATTTGACCCCAAAGACAGACTTGTTTGCATTTTGTTGCTATATAAGTTACGGAAGCAGGTTTCTGCAGATTTTATTTGTTACTTTTAATAGTTAAAAAACATTTTCTTCAGGTGAACATACCAATAAGTGTATATATCATATTTCTGTCACAATAAAACCTATCATCTCCAAATTGGTAACTTTACAGAAGATTGGAAGAATATTCTGAGCTTAGATTGTAACACAGTGCAAAGGGTGACTTTTCAAATATAAAAAAATTGCACAACAATGATGTCCATCATATATCTTGTATACAGTTAGAGGTTCACCTTATAGCTCTTGTCCATACAGCTTATTGGATTCTTGTTACAGTGCAGGATCCTGAGAAACAGGAGCTCCACCAACCTGCTGCTTTTGTTAGTTTGCTGCTTGTTGATTTATCCATAGTTCTCCCTTGAGCCTCAACACAATCTGCTGAATGAGGAGCTTTATAAGCTGTATTTGAATGAGAGTGGACTAAGAAAACAACCCTATTACACCATCACTGTCCAATGAAAAACGTGTATTTCCAAAACAGCAACTTTACATACAGCCTTTGTTTCTAACCCTCTGCCTTGCTTTGCATGCTTCTGCTCTGTGGTTTGTTAATATGCATGTGTGTTTGTGTATATGTGTGTGTGTCATAGCACTTCGCACGGGGCCAACCGCTCTCTGTCTCATTGCAGCGGGTCTCCACCCATTCCGGGTGTGTCCAGCTCCAGCCTGACCAACGAGGTGCCAAAGCCACCCACTAGGGATGCCCTACCCAGTCGTCCTCCGTATACACCCACTCTAGGCACTCAGGCCACTCCCCATTCACACCAGTTCCAGCGAACGCGCAAAATGTTCGACAAGGGACCAGATCAGGTACGGCCCACGTCCACTTGAGATTAAGTGTAGTATCCTTGGTTAAGGCTTCGTAAATTTAAGCATACCGCAAAAAATCAGATTAACAGTTCTCAACTTACTGCAGGTCAGCCAAGACATATATGGCATCTGAAGTTTCTGGTTTTAGTTTCACACTGGAGCTACCAAGCTAATGTATTTAACAAGTAATGGAAACTTAAACCGCACCAAATATTGTGATGCTAGCTTCATGACTAAAACATCACACTCGCCTCAAACTGTGTGACGTTCATTATTATCTAATAAACTTGATTATGGGATTTCTGACTCTGTATAACACACTGTTATCTACAAACATGGACTACAGTACAGACAAAATTTAGATTTTACGATGACTGCTATTGTTTTTAGTTATGCTAATACACTTTTGTCCATGTTTACAAGTAACAGTGTGTCATACAGTGTCAGAAACTGCATAATTAAGTCTATTAGAGATACTGAACTACTTCTCGAAGGCTGCACAGGCTGGTACTCAATATCAGCCAGAAAGGAGTTTGAGAACGCTTTAAGTTGGCTTGACAAAGCCACATAATAACACTTAAACGTTAAAGCAGTTACAGAGCAGTGATAACTGTTTTTGATAACTTAGTTGGGTTTATATAGTAATTCCAGGTAGTTGCTATCTTGTCATTATAATATTCCAGCTTATTGTTAGGGCATTGCTTGGTGGTTGTTAGTTAGTTAATGATCTGTTGCTAGGCCTGGGTCACTGTTATTTATTCCAGGTGGTTATAAATGTGTTGCTAGGACGTTGTTGCAATCCCAGGTGGTTGCTGAGCTGTTCCTAGGTCATTGCTATGGTATACTAGGTTGTTGCTAAGGTGTTGTTAGGCCTTGCTCTGTTATTGCAGGTGGTTGCTGAGGTGTTACTAGGTCATTGCTGTGGTATACTAGGTTGTTGCTAAGGTGTTGTTAGGCCTTGCTCTGTTATTGCAGGTGGTTGCTGAGGTGTTACTAGGTCATTGCTGTGGTATACTAGGTTGTTGCTAAGGTGTTGTTAGGCCTTGCTCTGTTATTGCAGGTGGTTGCTGAGGTGTTACTAGGTCATTGCTGTGGTATACTAGGTTGTTGCTAAGGTGTTGTTAGGCCTTGCTCTGTTATTGCAGGTGGTTGCTGAGGTGTTACTAGGTCATTGCTGTGGTATACTAGGTTGTTGCTAAGGTGTTGTTAGGCCTTGCTCTGTTATTGCAGGTGGTTGCTGAGGTGTTACTAGGTCATTGCTGTGGTATACTAGGTTGTTGCTAAGGTGTTGTTAGGTCTTGCTCTGTTATTTCAGGTGGTTACTAAGGAGTTGCTAGGACATTGCTTCTGTTCCAGGTGGTTGCTGAGGTGTTACTGGGTCATTGCTGTGATATCCCAGGTGATTGCTGAGGTGTTGCTAGGTCATTACTATTTATTCCAGGTGGTTACTAAGGTGTTGCTAGTACAGTGCTGCCATTCCAAGTGGTTACTGAGGTGTTCTTATCTTGTTGCTATTATATCCCAGGTGGTTGCTAAGGTGTTGCTAACTCATTGCTGTGTTATTCCAGGCGGTTACTAAGGTTTTCCTAGGTCTTTGCTATGGTATCCAATAGGGTTGATAAGGTGTTGTTTGGCTGTTTCTACGGTATCCCAGGTGGTTGATAATTTGTAGTTAGCTCATTGTGTGATATCCCAGGTGGTTGATAAGGTGTTGCTAGTCCATTGCTATAGTTTCCCAGGTGATTTAAGTGATACTTTTTTTTCTATGATGTTGCTAGGCTGTTGCTGTGGTATCCCAGGTGACTGGTAATGTAGTCTGTATGTGATGTCTGTGGCAGCTTGAAAGTCCTTTATAATGCCACATGGGGCAGATAGATCTGAATTTTCTCGCCATTACACCATTATTTCTCCCCCCAAAAATTGAACGAACGCTGTGTGAAAACCATATGTATGAAATACATACAATCATTCCCAAAGGTACATGTGCCCTATTCCTGTGTAAGCTCTCCAATCCTGCAAAGTTTCGTGGTTCCAGCCTGAAATCTGCGACCTGTCAAAACTGTATATAGACTTTATTAAATAAAAAATACTAAGGTGCTTTTAGCAAGCCAACTTAAATATTAGTGTGATAATCAGCCTTACCTGAACATTCATCTTGGATGGGAGGCCCCTGGGGAACATGGGAGAAGCACTGGCGTTCACCTGTTAAACATTACTCCAGTTTGTGTGTTTCAGCCCGTCTCCCTCTCTGTGTTTATTAGATGGCGGAGGACGGTGAAGAAGCTCCCGGACACAGAAACTTCATCAGCGTGGCCCTGCAGACCGGCCTGTGTGACTGGAGCGCCAAATACTTTGCCCAGCCTGTAATGAAGGTCAGATTTCAATGAGAGTCTGATTAACGTTAGTATTCTGCAAGTGAGTTAGCCTGACTGTAGAGTTTAACCCATGTGGACCAAAAAATCTCCATACGAGATTCGTTTGACTAGAAAAGGTCAGAGCGAGTCTGCTGAATTCTGTCCTGGGCATTTCAGTTCAGAAGCTGCACTCTGTTCAGTAGTGGTAAAAAATCTGCTCATAAATAAGTGCAGCTACAAATCCACACTGTGTCCTGTTTAATTAGATCTGGATCAGTAAATCAGCGCGGCACTTCTTTTCAGTACACTCACAGTTAGTCATGTAAGAGTTGTTTCAGTTGTTGTTATTGTGTTTTTGTGAGGCGTCTGTGATAGACTGCCAGACACGGCCTCTTGGATCGGTAAACATCAAGCTTGTTTGGTGCGTATTTGCAAGTGCGCCAGAGTAATCTGAAGGTGATTTATAGAAATATTATCTGCGCGCGTATCTCTGTTCCTCTCTGAAGGGAGCCGATTACTACAGGAACAAAGCTAGCAGAGCCGGCTGTAGATCCTGTATAATTGGGAGCCAGCGCTATGATTTCATTAATAATGTAGACAGAGAGAGAGAGAAACAGAGAGACAATATAAGGAGGGAGAGTGTAAAGAAGCAAGAGAGAAAGCGAATAAAGAAAGCATGAGACAGAGTGAAAAAGAGCTTGTCTTTTTCATTATCACTCAGAAATCTCACCATTCTCTCTCTCACTCTCGGTGTGAAATATTGAGTGCTCTCGGTGCTGAAGGGAAGGCCTAGCAGAGACATCTCTCTATTTCAGCATTAACAGGGTCTGGTTGCAGCGTCTCAGCGCTATGAAACACTACCACAGAACAGCCTGCTCCGATGAGTTAGGTCACCCAGAAATGTCCTGTTCTAATGCTAATCTGCTCTGGACGCTAGTATGTAGCTAGCAGGGGGCAGTTAGCACTCAGCAAACAAGAACAAGCACTTCTAGAAAAAGAAACGGTCTGTTATAACCAGTTAGTTCACCCAAAAATGCTAACAGGGACTTGTTCAAGATGCTAGCCAAAATGGATCACGCTAGGTTGCAGGTTTGCTCATACCAAATGAATGCTATCATTCAACAATGCTATCATAACACGTTAGCATCCTCCTGAGATCAGGTTAGCCAGATGAGATCATGCTAGTGTTGATTCCTGAGGAGTGAAAGCTCGCAGAGGCTGTTCTGCAAATGAGAACGAGCGCCTTCAGGAAGGAGAAGGAAAATTGACCCACAGAAGTCACAACGTACAGCAAGGACAGAGTGAATGCTAACAGCTAGCTTTTGTTCCTCATGTTTCATTCAAGATGCTAACCAAATGAGATCGTGCTAGGCTATTGTAGCAAATAATCGCTTCCTGGGGGCAGTTAGCATCTTGTTAATGGGATTGTGCTAGTAAAAAGACATATTTAAGATATGAGGACATGTGGCCAGTTTCAAATACAGGCTATACATTTCAGTGAAAGGGGGGTGGGGTGGGGGATTGTATCTCCATTTTTGTTGTTTCAGTTTTTGACCTAGTTTTAAAATACCTGATGCCCCTTATATGTTATATTGTCCTATGTAAATTTCACGATGAATGGACCAAAAGAAATGACCCAAAATGACTTGAAAAAGCGTCTGGATCCATTGATTTACATTACAAGTAAAGTAGGTTTTTGGCGTCTCCTGTAAAGTTACTGTTTAGGAGATAGAAGGTTTTGTTTCCGACAACAGCGATATACATGTGTAAATATCCGAGCCTTTATGATAAATGTGCATATATGGCTATATTTGAGATCTCCATATGGGGCCAGTTTTGTACAAATTAGGTTGCTGCAATCATGATAGGATGTGTGTTCATTCCTGACGAATGGACATTACCAGGTCCCCACTGGCGTTTAATCTTTTTTTTTTCTAATCTATGCTAACATTTGAGGGGAGAGTTTTTTTTAATAAGGGTTAACTTTAAATCAAATCTTATCTTCTGATTCACACTACAGCACTAAATAATTTACATCAGCAGCTTTTCTCCCCGCAGCAAAAGCAAATTAACAACTTTGAGTTTCCAAAGAAACGACAGCTGTCTACCTCAAAACAGCGAAGTTCCTAGCTTAATTATAACTTTCTCAGGAAGGCCGAGACATGAAAGCACTGCAGTGCGTGATGAAGCTGTTGAGCCAAAATTTCATGGAAGTGTTCAGAGACTTTAGTACTTGGTGTAAAGTTTTAATGAGGGACTGCTGAAACAGTGCTAATGTCTGTGTTTACTATGTGAGAGCATGCTAAAGATACTCATTGCTACATTTTAACAGGATAGCGCTGGTCCAGTGTCAGAAGCTGAGTGGGTTTTAAAGGGGATACATCGGTGCTAACATGGGTAACAGTGAGTGTTCTGAGTTAGCATGCAAACATCCTGGCACCAGCTGAACTTTGAACATTGACATCGTGAATTTTGACTTTTCCTATAAGGTGAGTTTAGATCACCTGTTCAGGTAACAACTTATCAACCCCCTTTATCCCCCCTTTCTTCCTGTTGCTATGGCAGGATTTCTTCCTTCTCATCTCTCTTTTTAGACACATTTTCACCTTCCTGCTTTTCAGCAGAATGAAAAATTCTCAGCGCATCTTCTTCTGCTCGAGTGAAGCTGTCAAACTTCATCTCGCAGGCTACACTGAGGCGGTGGCAGCTTGCTGAGTGCTTCATATGAGAATGTGCTTGCGTAACCTCACTTGCAGGGGTTTAGGGTTCTCCCAGAACAAGACAAGCTCAGAATTTCAATGAGGGATACGGCTGGTGATGTTTTTAATGCGTTGTCAAAAAAGCCAAGAAACTCGTGGCGTTCTGAACGAATATTTTGCACTTTAATCTACACTAACCATCAATACTGAATCTGATGCTTTGATCATGAGGTCCGACTAGGCCTAATGTTAGAACCTAAACTTACTTTTATGGTACCAAGCTAATTAACTGAGTTCAATTGAGCATCCAAAAATCATTTAATACCTGAGTTTTCAGACTTATCAACATCCCTGAGCCAATAAGCATGCTTGTTCCAAATCCTGGACTGCTGATTGGTAGTCTAAAGTATATTCTTTATGCATGCTATTAACATCAGTCTGCAGTCTTTTACAGTTAGGCTTGTCCTAATCTTAACTGCAAGTTAACACACATGCTCCAAGATATAACATGGTAAGCATGAAGTAGAGAACTTGTACAGAGGAGAATTACCACTCTGTAATGTCTTCCAGGATTCTCAAACTCTAGAGGGCGCTCCTGAGCGAGTCTAAAATGAATAGGTTAAACATGGAGCATGTGAGCAAAAGCATAATTTATAAATGCTTAAACATTTTAATGTAAAAGAATACATTCATTTCCTGAACAGAGTCCAAAAAAAAAACATTTTACGTTACATATAAAAAATATTTTTATGAGCTTTTGATCTCGAGTCATAGAAGTGTAAAACGGCACCTCATGTATGTTCATGACGTCTGTGAGCACAAACAGCCAATGAGTAATGCCAACGTCCTGCTGCCCAAAACTCATTTGTTGTAGAAAAAAAGGAAACATATAGGTGAGTTTCCTTTGCTTTTTTGGTGAAGTACAAACTTGTTATTTCTAATTACAGAAAAGTTCTGGGCAAGTGATTAGAAACTATTTTAACTTTTAGTTGTTGAGCTTCTTTACTTCTATTCATTGTGGACTCACTTGCAGACACCCTCTGGTGTTTTGCAGTCATGTTTTTTATATGATGGGCAAAATAGGAAGTGGCCAGACTGGTAAATTGGTAACTGTAAAACCTGAGCTAATGTGCATAAGTAAACCATAAGTAGCTTAATTTGCTCTACATAGCGCAACCAAATTTCTACATGTGGAAAGAAAAAAGGCATACATATATATATATATATATATACATATTAAGCAAATAATGTTTTGGAACAATGCTTGAACCATCCCGTCCCTCTATCACCATCACTTTGTTTACTAAGATTGTGATACTTTTTTAATCCCACAAACGGGGAAATTCCACCTCCGCATTTAACCCATCCGTGAAGTGAAACACCACATACACACTAGTGAATACACACACACTAGGGGGCAGTGAGCACACTTGCCCAGAGCGGTGGGCAGCCCTATCCATGGCACCCGGGGAGCTGTTGGGGGTTAGGTGTCTTGCTCAAGGACATCTCAGTCATGGACTGTTGGCACTGGGGATCGAACCGGCAACCTTCCGGTCACAGGCCAGTTCCCTAACCTCCAGCCCACGACTGCCTAGGAGACATATTAGCAACCATGATAATTAAGAAAAACAGTAGAGTGCTTCTTGTGGTGCTGACCATGGGCAAGAAAATATTCTGATGAACCATTAACATCATTCACTGGAGAAACTTACTGACTGTCTGTGTATGAATGGAAAAGCTTTCTGTTCCTCTCAAAAATAAAACCATTGAATCCAAGTGACCCTGTACAGCACTCATTACCTTCTTATAGCACTGACTGTTCCAACAGCTACTGATATCAAAAGAACAACCAGTCACAAGACACGACGCTTGTCTATACACTCATTCATAGCCATACCACATTGCATAGCCATAACAAAGCAAATAGGCTTCAGTCTGTTGAGTCATTTAATTCCTGTGTGTATGAAATTGACAGCCTTGTCTCAAACCAAATCAAATCACGTTTATTGTCACGTCACATTTACACAGCTGCAAAGGTGAGTAAAAATAGGTGCGTAGCCCCCTTGTAGCATAATTTCCACTGTAGTTTTTTTGTACAGTAATGTAAGGTATGAAATAAAAGCTATGATATGTACACATTTCCATCTATCCAATTACTGAGTCTGAGGTAGATGAATGAGATGCAGAGTACATGGGATAGAATATTGATATTCCAAATTATACAAGATATGGATAAAAGACATACAACATGTCAATCAATATGTGCATGTATAGAATTGCTACATAGTTTGTTTGAGGTGATGTGCTGTATTCTCGCCTAATATCTGCAAATAAGTGCATGTGTTTATTTGCTTTACATTAAACTGCACTGAAGCTGTGCAGTAAGCAGTTTGCCTTAGCACTGTTGTTGAAGTATGGGTGGGATGGTTGTTGGTTTTGTGTGGGTGGGGTACACATGTAGGCATGTTTGGGCCTGGATTTCAGTGGATTTGTGTGCATATGGGCGAGTGTATAATCACCACCAATGTTTTTCTCATACAGACACAGCACTCCTGGATACATGTTTAATAAGCTGTAATGTGTGTGTGAGGGCAAGTGAGAGTGTTTGTGTGTGGCTGTGTTGAAATCAGTTAAGGTGATGAAGGTTTTATTGCTGTCAGACACAAAACTTAGAGGTTCTAGGAGCGTAAATTATGGTTTTGTGGACAGGAAGGTGGCAGAGAGAACTGAAAATAACAGTCGTGTTTACAAACACATTTTTCGACTAATAGCTTTTTGTTTTGTTTTCTGGTTTGAGTGTTTCTATAACTGCTGATCTCCTGGGGTTTTCATGTAACACAGTGTCTTGAGTTACTCGGAATGGAGCATTAAAGAAAAAACATCCGGTGACCAGCAGTTCTCTGGACAGAAACAGCTTGTGGGTGAGAGAGGTCAGTGGAGAATGGGCAGACTGGTTGGAGCTGACAGAAAGGCTATGATAATTCAGATAACCACTCTGTACAGTTGTGTTGAACAGAAATGCATCTCAGAATGCACAACATGATGAGTCTAAATGTAAATACTGTCATATAAACTGAGTCTGTTCTACAGTTTCTCATTAGGCTGAATGAATAACCGGCTCTAAATGTAGGTATTGTGATATAAACTGAGTCTGTTCTACAGTTTCTCATTAGGCTGAATGAATAACTGACTCTAAATGTAGGTATTGTGATATAAACTGAGTCTGTTCTACAGTTTCTCATTAGGCTGAATGAACAACTGACTCTAAATGTAGGTATTGTGATATAAACTGAGTCTGTTCTACAGTTTCTCATTAGGCTGAATGAATAACTGACTCTAAATGTAGGTATTGTGATATAAACTGAGTCTGTTCTACAGTTTCTCATTAGGCTGAATGAATAACCGGCTCTAAATGTAGGTATTGTGATATAAACCGAGTCTGTTCTACAGTTTCTCATTAGGCTGAATGAATAACTGACTCTAAATGTAGGTATTGTGATATAAACTGAGTCTGTTCTACAGTTTCTCATTAGGCTGAATGAATAACTGACTCTAAATGTAGGTATTGTGATATAAACCGAGTCTGTTCTACAGTTTCTCATTAGGCTGAATGAATAACTGACTCTAAATGTAGGTATTGTGATATAAACCGAGTCTGTTCTACAGTTTCTCATTAGGCTGAATGAATAACTGACTCTAAATGTAGGTATTGTGATATAAACTGAGTCTGTTCTACAGTTTCTCATTAGGCTGAATGAATAACTGACTCTAAATGTAGGTATTGTGATATAAACGGAGTCTGTTCTACAGTTTCTCATTAGGCTGAATGAATAACTGACTCTAAATGTAGGTATTATGATATAAACTGAGTCTGTTCTACAGTTTCTCATTAGGCTGAATGAATAACTGACTCTAAATGTAGGTATTATGATATAAACTGAGTCTGTTCTACAGTTTCTCATTAGGCTGAATGAATAACTGACTCTAAATGTAGGTATTATGATATAAACTGAGTCTGTTCTACAGTTTCTCATTAGGCTGAATGAATAACTGACTCTAAATGTAGGTATTTTGATTAGTCTTTTCAACAGTTTCTTGAGGTTGAATTGGGAGTTTTATTAGCATTGTGTAGAGGTTGTCCAGCAGTAGCTACGAAAGAATGTGTGGACAGAGTTTTTTGAAATTGACTTTTTAAAAAATTTCATATAAGAGAAATAGCAAGGCCGAGGGAACGAATGGAGAAAAAAAAACACAAGTGTGGTGAAGACGGTGTTAATGTGCATATCCTGAGAGGAGCACAGCAGTGTGAAATGAGGTAAGTGAGGCAATAGAAGTTTAGTGAGAGAGGAAAGGGGGACGGATTCTCCTCCTGGTGTTCAGAGAGGTGTTGATGTCTCACTCAGAGTCATGTTCCCTGAAGAGTCTGCGACACAGCTGCTGCGAGTGTGATTGTGATTACTTGTTTCTTGTTTGTGGTGGGTTTTGGGGAACTCATTCCCACTCATTCCAAAATTAGTTCCAAAGCTGTTTCCAACTTCTTTCTGTCTCTCAGATCCCAGAAGAGCACGACCTGGAGAGTCAGGTTAGGAAGGAGAGAGAGTGGAGGTTTCTGAGGAACGCGGGAGTGCGGAGACAGAGCCAGCGCATCATCCAGAGAGGTACGCACACAACACTACCGTTGGAACTTAACAACACTACGAAACACTGCAGAACATCCGAGTGGTACAACACAAATATACACCGCTCTGCGTGACTCAGCACAACACTTCACAACACCACACATCATTCAGGGAGGTACAACACAACTTTAACCACAGTTCAACTCAGAATACATCTACAGAGAGGTGCAATACAGCCTAAACAACTCTACCCAACTCTGCACAAAGCTGCTTATCATCAGAATCACACATGATCCACACAGTTGTTCTGACAGACTGTAATACACTACATGAAATGTAGGTGATATGACTTCTGTCGTTTCATTTAAAAAGCACTCGATAATGTTCATGTAAGCTGCGTTCCAAAGCCAAGGCTGCAGCCGAGTCCACAGTAGGACTGTCCTGTGAACTCCTCCTTAGAAGCCTATTGATCACACAAATGGAACAGTCGTAATGAGGCTGTGTGGTGACGTCGCCAGAGCAGTGCAGAAACTGGTGAGATTGTGAGATTGCTGGCAGTTATGGGGCTGATGGCGTCAGAGCAGAGGCTCCCTTTCACATGCATTCATCTTCCTCCCTTCATCAGTTCTCTTTTTTTTCCCCCTCATTTTTTCATCCTTCCTTCTCTGAAGTTCAGAGTGGGAAGGGAGAGCGAGCCGGGCTGCCCTCATTCAGTCGATCCCAGCCTGAGTCTATATGAATGAAACAGCACCACTCTCCCCATCCTGCCTCCATTCCACTTTATCTCTCTGAAACAACCACGCTCTCTCGCTCCGCTGGGTCGGTGCTGACGTCACTCTTGTTCAGGAAGTTTCATCAGTCAGTCATGAGCTTGTCATTCAGACAGATGCAGAGAAACTCTGTTGAGGCCTCAGGAAGAATTAGGGCTGTCATGATTATGCAAATTAAAATGAATCGATTTACAATTTACATTCTCGGTTAATCGATTTGGATGATGAACACAGGCCTGGATTTCGCCCATGAGGAGGTTTGCCTGCCAGACTGTTACCCGAATTGAGGGTATTTATTCTGACTGAAATGAAAAGTAACAAACATCATAATCAGAAAAAGCCGCAAGCTGTCCCTCAGTCTTTCAGGGGCAATGTGTTAATCAGGCCTGGCCGTGTTATTTTAAAAGCACTCTATAATGTTCATATAATCTACAGTCATTCTGACAGGCTGTCATACACTACGGGAAGTGTAGGGGGCAATATGACTTCTATTGTTTCATTAAAAAAAATAATAAATTCTTTCCACCTCTTTCCTGCTTTAGGAATCACCCGACTGGATGATCAAATATTTATAAACAGAAACCCTGGAGTGCCTTCAGTGGTGAAGTTCCACCCGTTTAACCCTTGCATTGCCGTGGCTGACAAAGACTCCATCTGGTGAGTGATCTTGTTTTAAGGCAAATTTTTTAGCAAAGAATATGGCAGATCAGTTGACATGTTCGGTGTCTGAAGTTTGCTGCGTTTAGTTTTTGTACTGGAGCTATGACGCGAATGTATCTAACAAGTAATGGAATGTATATCCCAACAGTGGTGCTAACTGCATGCCTTAATTATAGCATACTCACCTCATACCATGTGAAGTTATTCAAGAATCTGTAATAAACTTGTTTATATAACTTCTGATTCTGTTTTGACAAGCTGTCATTTATAAACATGAACTAAAGTATAGCTATGCGGTATACAGTGTGCTTTTAATTTTTTCCATTACTTTCATTACTTGTCCAGTGCAAAACTAGAGAAGCAAGCAAATGTCAGACACCAGATGTGCCATTTGCTGATTGATTAAATTTGGGGCAAATTAGACCGTTTTAGACCAAATTAGACAGGCAAACTGTCACTTTAACTTTAGATGTGCTGTTTTAATGGGAGATTTTAATACTACATAATAATGTTGTCAAAGCTTGTCTGACAGGTTAAGAAAACTTCTGCATTCTTTAGAAACTCATTAACTCAGAGAGCTGTAATCTTCTCTGTCAGTTCATTATGAGCTTAACGATGTTCAAGGTTAATCTAGGGCAGCGGTTGGCAACATGTGGTTCCAGAGCCGCGTGCTGCTCTTTTACTGCCCTGTTGCTCCACATAAGAATCAGAATTTAGGTTAAAATAAAATAATCCTCCGTTGCAATAAAATAAAGCTCTGCTGGGCGTTCCAACACAGTTTTAATAATAAAAGGTCTTAAACCCTGGAGTTAATGTGGAACTGCTAATTCACCCTTTAACCCTAGTCACTTAGCTAGCTTAATGAAAAGGGAGAGAGATCATCATTAATTTGGAGACAAATTGACTTATTTGCATTTATAATCATTCCAGCCGGTGTCCTGATATGTTTAATCTGCAACAAGAAACTGTCAAACACAAGTTGCAAAGCTGAACTTGTTCGCCAGTTTCTTGTTTGAATCTTCCACATGGTACAGTTACATTCTGGCACCTCAGGCATCATTTAAGTTGGAACAAGGAAATTTGATCGAGGAGCTGGAAAATGAGAAACAACTTCAGGCTCATAAAAAATCGAACGGTGAGAGACATTTTAGAAGAAAATATTTTATATATATATATATATCAAAAAGTGTGAGAGCAGTCATGAAAAAATTATTCTCTTTTGCTTTCATCTGTAATCTAAAGCATTTTTTAATTCCAAATGATTGAGTGGTTTGTAGAATCTTTATTATTATTATTGTTGTTGTTGTTGTTGTTGTTGTTGTTGTTCATTTTGAAATTTCAGTATTTGGTATGTCCTCTTTTTGCTTCACTGATTCACTGCACTTGACCTGCTTACTCCTTATAACTTTAGTGTGAGTGGGCAGAGCTAAACAGCTGTAGGCTGAACAGAGGCTGGTAAATGTGTTGGTATTTGTGACATCATGAAAGCGGTGAATTCAGAATAGGCTGTTTTTGCAGCTTAGTTTCCATAAATGCACTGTATTGACCGGGGAGTGAACTTTTTAAAAATATGGATGTACTGCATCAAAATTTTAATTTTAATTCTAATTAAAAAAGGCAAGCAAAATTCTGTTTTAACTTTTATTTTAAGGTTTAAATGAAAAGCATCTCAGATTTTCAAAGTGCTCTCAGACTTTTGGACCCCACTGTGCACAACAGCAGCTTGTGTAGGACCAACTTCTCCACTGTAACTGCTCAGAAAAGTTAATGGTTTTTGGCTGTAATGATTGCTGTGTGAAAAATGTGTTCATAGACTCTCCATGGAGAACAGAGTGACCTACATCAGCCCTGTAAACATGTCAGTGACACAGTTTTCTACAAAAACACTCTGATTGGCACCCCAGACACATTGACACAGTTCAAACTGTCAGTTAATCTGAGCCGGTTGATCAGTAACTATAACCTACTGGTCAGTTAATCTGTTGCTTTTGTCAAACATATATTTTTTTATAAATTTTCTACTCAACAATTTTATTTGCTTGTTTTGATTAACTTTTTCTAGTTTAACTTTACTAAAATTTATTTTGCAGTTTAATTATTTTCTGATGATTTATTTCACTACTGTTCCACTTTCATTGTTACAGAATTGTATTAACTCTTTTCAATCCCTTGTTTTATATAATGCTTGACTTTGTTGTAAATGAGGGTCACCCTCAGGGTGTCCAGAGTTAAAACAAATGTTGATCAATTTATTAAAAATAAAGTTATTCTTTGAATTTTTATGGAACTGTGTTTTTGTGTTTTCTAGTTTCTGGGATTGGGAGAAAGGCGAGAGATTGGATTACTTCTACAATGGCAACCCTCGCTACACACGCATCACAGCCATGGAGTACCTGAATGGACATGACTGCTCCCTCCTCCTCACCGCCACGGGTCAGTTCACACCTCACTTACCACAGGCTTTTACTCAGTCTGCTGAGAGTCATTTGCATCATGAAACAGTTCTTCAGATTAACCCAAAATCTTTTATATATGTTTCTATATAGAAGAGTTCTTCAAAAGGTTCTTTATGTATTCATGATTTTATATAGAACCATTTTATTAACTGCAGAACCCTTGAAGAACCATCTTTTTTAAGTGTGTTCCTACTTATCTGCACATGATACTTACATTGCTTGGTGAAAGAACTGCTGGCCAACACTTTATAGTAACAGGCCCATATATATTGAAGCTTAATCGTCATGCAATAGTGGTTATTTATCTGTCTGTCTGTCTCTCTATCTATCTGTCTGCAGATGACGGGGCATTGCGTATCTGGAAGAACTTTGCAGACCAGCGAAATCCAGAGATGGTGACCGCATGGCAGGGGCTTTCAGATATGCTGCCTAGCACGCGAGGTCTGTGGAAATACACACACACACACACACACGCACACACACACACATAGAATTACTCCTCTGCTCACTGATTGACCCTGTCTCATCCCTCTTGCTGTCAGGGCAGGGAAAAGCATTTCGGAATTTCAGCTCGAGCTGGGAAAACCCTGGCTGCTCTGGTACGAAAGCAGATGGTCATTTCTTAAATAGTAGAAACTCCAGCAGTGGCTTTTGTGGCTTTTACTGTAGAAAGAGTAAATGATAACAGTAGATTTCCCTGATTTGTCCTTTTTTCCCCTCAACCTTTACCTTTTTGCGTTATCCTGTTGGCTCGTATGTTCTCTGTGAAATCCCAGATCTGGATGTAAACGTGATTTGGGATCTGAACATTTCTACATCACAAACCTTTTATCACTTTGAAATAAACAGTGAGCAACGATAATAGTTTAAACTGTTTACATTCTTACATTTTTTTAGTGAAAGAACTGTCGGGTGGCACTTTAATTTACAGATCCCAGGAAATTTAAGATTAATCATCATCTAAAAGTTTGTTAATGGCAGTTAATAATTCTTTTTGGTATTTGGATGTTAATTTTAATCAGCAACCATTCACTCAAAAATGATAACACTGTAAATGATATTCATAAATGTCACATTCAAGTGTAATTTACTAATAGTTTTACCTCTATAAATACATTGTATACTCACAATTTCATAAAAGAGGTCCAATTAATGATTATTAATATTTGGAAAGTATATATTGTCCACAGTAAAGATTAATTAAGCATAAAGGAAATGTTTATGCATCAGAAAGTAGCAAGATAATTAAATTGTCTTGGTTATTCATAGTGATCATACAATGAAGTAAATGCTTATTCTTAAAATATTAAAGGTTTATTATTCATGAATTATTTCATTCAAACACCAAAACTCCAAAGCAGTATATAATAATTATTTGTATGAATATTGGGTGTTTATCATAATATGTTTAGCCATCTCTTAAAAGTATTAAATAAAATAAAAGCATTTTAAAGTAATTCAGTGGTTTTCCCACAATAAGGGGATGTATGTCTTCATTTTGGCCTACAAAAATGTCAGTCAACTCAAAGTAACTCAATATACAGTGAAGTTTATTTGTTGTTCACAATGACAGAAAAAAACAATCAGTGTAGTTCATTAACAGTAGACTGTGGTTGTTAAGCAACATAAGTCGTAGTTCCATGAACAGCACACAAGTTGTGGCATTTAAACAGAAACACACAATTGTGTGTATGTAAAATATAGCATATAAAAATTTAGAGGGTTCTACCAGTTCTTCATAATTAATAATCTCAGAACTATCCGAAAACAGGCTTTCAGGCATCAGACAGCAGATTCTAAATAATCGTTTCATGTAGTAAACTTTCAATAAATTCTTCAGACATCTGGTTCCTATCACCAATACTGTGAGCAATTCTGACTCTAGAACAGAGCATTTTACACCAAACCACTCTGAATGGATCTGTTTGCATCTTAACCAGTTAATTAAGCAGATCTTTTGTTTCACCAAATGTGGATGGACATCCAAAGCCATTACAAACAGAAGCATTTTTGGAACTTCAGCAGAAGCTCTGAGGAATTCAGAGCAATTAAACCCAATTACGTTCAATATCACATGCACACAGTCCTCACTGACAGCACTACGTGAATCTTCATAATGATGAACCAGAAGCTTCTAAGATTAGCATCAGCCGCAGGAGAGCTGACACTCTCCACCACAGGACCTGATCTCAGGACTGTCAGTGCTAACTGCTCACCAGCACGATCCCTGAGGAAACTGATTAGTTTGAACAGAACATCTGATCTTAGGACTGTCACCTCAGCTGCTTTACAGTGAAAGAACTGACAGAATGAGCAATAAGAGCTGATCTCAGATCATTCTGTTACCCAGCTGCACTTCTGACTTTACTGCATTTCTCCTCGGTTTAGTGAGACAGGAGTGAGAAATATTTAAGATTAAAGTTACATCATGCTTTTGTTGCTGGTGACAATAACTGCAATATCTAAGAGCTTCCAGAGGCTTTCAGGTTTAGACATACCAGGTAGAAATATTCTACAAAGGTTGACACTTCTTAATTCAATGTCTTCTCTGATACAAACAGCTTAAAATCTTACCCAGTAAATTATTGGGTAGGTCAGATTTCAGCTCTTTAGCTGCCCTGTTATGGCTCCACAGCAGAATTAGAATCAGAATTAAACTCTGGAGTTAATGTAGAACTGCTAATTCACCCTTTAACCCTGAAGGGTGGCACACAGACTGCTGGGCACCAGAGCAACACATACAACAATTTCGCCTTGCAAGTGAAATGGCAAAGAGAAAGATTTAAGACAAACATTGATAATTTAGAGATTAATTGACTTATTTGCATTTATATACAGCTGGTTTTCTGATATGTTTAATCTGCAACGAGAAACTGTCAAACACTAAAAAGTTACGTCAGCTTCTCATTCGCCAGCTTCTCTTTCACTAGCTTTGTGTTCAGATTCTCCTGTTCCCACCTTAAATGTTGCAGCAGGTTACATTCTGGCGCCGCAGGCACCATTAAAGGTGGAACGGGAAAATACTAACAAGAAGCTGGAGAATGAGAAGCGACTTCAGCCTCATAAAAAATCAAACATTGAGAGACATTTTACAAGGAACTAACATTATTTTACTTTTGCGAAAAAAATGTTCTGCAAGAAAAGTGGCTACAGCTGAGATAAAGCTTAAAGCAGAGCAAAGTAAATCTGTTTTTCATGCATATCAAATTTTTTAGCCTATACTAGGACATCAGAAGATACTGAGACAAGCCAAGATCGTAAAATGGACATAAAAAGTTGTGGCTCTCAAGGTGATTTGATTTCTGCTGAAAGGACAAAATGGCTTTTCCCTAACATTTGGGTTGCCGACCCCTGATGTAGACCAACTTGGTGGGTAGTTTCAAAATGTCCTAATAATCTGACATCTCACTACAGGCTGTAGTTATTCCTGACAGCTATACAGTTATGACCCTATCCTCACATTTATGCCTTATAGTGATATAGAATAATAGCAATAAACAGAATAATTCACATAAACACAACCAACCCTGTAGTACCCTTCACTATGAAGTATGCATCTGCTGACCACATGAACGTTGTCCCAGTGAAGACGGCTTTAAAATCAAGATATCTGAAAGATCCAAAGACAGGGACAAAAACAACAAAACAGAGTTAATAAACCGGAACCTGATCACCTTAGGCTAAAGCGTACTGCCATGGCATACATGAACAATGTTCCTGGTCCATTTATTACCTAACCTGTGATGACTCTGTGCATTGAAGTAATATTAGACGTTTACTTGGCCTTTTTTTTTTAACAAATGTTTCGACTTTAGGTGGGTAGAGAACTGAGCTCACTTGTAAACATCCTCGGTTACATCTTTCAACCTCAGCTGGAGTTTAAAATTCAAACACTGGTGCGCTGGCGCTGAATTTGAGACAATGGCAGATAGCAGCAGTTGTCAAGCAGTTATTGGAGGGCTGAGAAAAGAAGGCAGAGCTTGGCAAAGAGCTTAATGATTCAGTTGGCCATAATACAAACACAGCAGTCACAGAAAATGTCATTAGCTTAAATAAATCTACCCAAGTTGTTATTTGTATATAGTTGAAATGCAAATGCAAATTCCAAGTGCTGACTAGCAAGTGAGAGAATAAACAACAAAATGAAAGATAAATGATACGCACAATATGCTGGAGTTTCTCAAAACGAGTCACAAAGTGTTAGAAAATTAGTTCACATTACCTAATGAAAATGTGACACGCTGACCTCATGGCAGCTGAGATGGTAAGAGTACAGTGGGCCTCTGTTGGCTTGCTGATAGCAAAACGTGCAGCCCACGTGCTTTTTGCTCAGCAATTACCAGGCAGCCCATTGGTGGTCAAGCAGAGTGTTAGACAGAATGCTCAGCACTCATTTTCTGCTCACAGTCCAATCACTTTTTCCTTCATTTCTTTCTTTTCCTTTGTAAATTGGTCATTTATTTTAACAGCAGCATCATAGATAATGGCAGTTATACAGCTGTAACCAGTCTAGCACAGTGTCAGCAGCATTTTCAACAAATAAGGAACATATGATGTTCATGCAGACCTTATGGCAAGTGATTTAAACCATTAGCTGGCAACCCAAATGTTAAGAACCCAACTTTGTCCTTTCAGTAAAAATTGAAACACCTTGGGAGCCACAATATTTCGTCCATTTTAGCATCTTGGCTGTAAATATGTCTCAGTATGTACTAGTGTAGCCTAAAAAATGTAATATAATGAAAAGGCAGACTTACTTTGCTCTGCTTTAAGCTTTAGTTCAGTTGTAGTCACTTTTCTCGCATCTCCAGCAGGAAACTTTTTTCACATGTGGTACTGCAGTACACAAATCGCCCCATGTTTAATCACACTAAGCTAAGACCATAATGGGTTGGCAGTTGAACCGTGCTGTTTACATCATGGTTACATTAGCAGTCTCTGTCAGTCCACAGTCGAATGGTTGTGAATGTGTAAACAGTACTTGTTAATATTTTAGTCTCATCTTGGACACTTCTTTTCAACATAACCCCTTAAAGTAAGCTCCTGTTATGCCCCGAATGCCTCTGCTTCGTGCTCCTCCTCCCTCCTGCTGTGGGCTCTTCAGAAGCTCCTCTCCATTCCTTTGCTTTTTTTTTTTCTTTAAAACATGTTTGTAACGGGATTCTGTGCTCGAAAGTGGGACGCAAGACGCCAGTCGGTTTCCTCAGCATGACGCATTTAAAATTCCTCCAGAAGCTCTCTCTCTCAAAGTAAAATAGAGCAGTGTTTCTCAGTCCTAAACCAGGGGAATTCCTGCACTGCTCCAGTGTTTTCCCTGCTCCCACACGCCTGCAGTTAATCACCAGCTTCTTAATAAACTGTATCAAGTGTGCAGACTTTTATACAGTTTACATCACAATACCTACATTTAGAGTCAGTTATTCATTCAGCCTAATGAGAAACTGTAGAACTGACTCAGTTTATATCACAATACCTACATTTAGAGCCGGTTATTCATTCAGCCTAATGAGAAACTGTAGAACAGACTCAGTTTATATCACAATACCTACATTTAGAGTCAGTTATTCATTCAGTCTAATGAGAAACTGTAGAACAGACTCAGTTTATATCACAATACCTACATTTAGAGTCAGTTATTCATTCAGTCTAATGAGAAACTGTAGAACAGACTCAGTTTATATCACAATACCTACATTTAGAGTCGGTTATTCATTCAGCCTAATGAGAAACTGTAGAACAAACTCGGTTTATATCACAATACCTACATTTAGAGTCAGTTATTCATTCAGCCTAATGAGAAACTGTAGAACAGACTCAGTTTATATCACAATACCTACATTTAGAGTCAGTTATTCATTCAGTCTAATGAGAAACTGTAGAACAGACTCAGTTTATATCACAATACCTACATTTAGAGTCGGTTATTCATTCAGCCTAATGAGAAACTGTAGAACAGACTCAGTTTATATCACAATACCTACATTTAGAGTCAGTTATTCATTCAGTCTAATGAGAAACTGTAGAACAGACTCAGTTTATATCACAATACCTACATTTAGAGTCAGTTATTCATTCAGCCTAATGAGAAACTGTAGAACAGACTCAGTTTATATCACAATACCTACATTTAGAGTCAGTTATTCATTCAGCCTAATGAGAAACTGTAGAACTGACTCAGTTTATATCACAATACCTACATTTAGAGTCGGTTATTCATTCAGCCTAATGAGAAACTGTAGAACAGACTCAGTTTATATCACAATACCTACATTTAGAGTCAGTTAATCATTCAGTCTAATGAGAAACTGTAGAACAGACTCAGTTTATATCACAATACCTACATTTAGAGCCAGTTATTCATTCAGCCTAATGAGAAACTGTAGAACAGACTCGGTTTATATCACAATACCTACATTTAGAGTCAGTTAATCAGTCAGTCTAATGAGAAACTGTAGAACTGACTCAGTTTATATCACAATACCTATATTTAGAGTCAGTTATTCATTCAGCCTAATGAGAAACTGTAGAACAGACTCAGTTTATATCACAATACCTACATTTAGAGTCAGTTATTCATTCAGTCTAATGAGAAACTGTAGAACAGACTCAGTTTATATCACAATACCTACATTTAGAGTCGGTTATTCATTCAGCCTAATGAGAAACTGTAGAACAGACTCAGTTTATATCACAATACCTACATTTAGAGTCAGTTATTCATTCAGTCTAATGAGAAACTGTAGAACAGACTCAGTTTATACCTACATTTAGAGTCAGTTATTCATTCAGCCTAATGAGAAACTGTAGAACAGACTCAGTTTATATCACAATACCTACATTTAGTCTCAGTTATTCATTCAGCCTAATGAGAAACTGTAGAACAGACTCAGTTTATATCACAATACCTACATTTAGAGTCGGTTATTCATTCAGCCTAATGAGAAACTGTAGAACAGACTCGGTTTATATCACAATACCTACATTTAGAGTCAGTTATTCATTCAGCCTAATGAGAAACTGTAGAACAGACTCAGTTTATACCTACATTTAGAGTCAGTTAATCATTCAGTCTAATGAGAAACTGTAGAACTGACTCAGCTTATATCACAATACCTACATTTAGAGCCGGTTATTCATTCAGCCTAATGAGAAACTGTAGAACAGACTCAGCTTATATCACAATACCTACATTTAGAGTCGGTTAATCATTCAGTCTAATGAGAAACTGTAGAACTGACTCAGTTTATATCACAATACCTACATTTAGAGCCAGTTATTCATTCAGCCTAATGAGAAACTGTAGAACAGACTCGGTTTATATCACAATACCTACATTTAGAGTCGGTTATTCATTCAGCCTAATGAGAAACTGTAGAACAGACTCAGTTTATATCACAATACCTACATTTAGATTCAGTTATTCATTCAGTCTAATGAGAAACTGTAGAACAGACTCAGTTTATACCTACATTTAGAGTCAGTTATTCATTCAGCCTAATGAGAAACTGTAGAACTGACTCAGTTTATATCACAATACCTACATTTAGAGCCAGTTATTCATTCAGCCTAATGAGAAACTGTAGAACAGACTCGGTTTATATCACAATACCTACATTTAGAGTCAGTTAATCATTCAGTCTAATGAGAAACTGTAGAACTGACTCAGTTTATATCACAATACCTATATTTAGAGTCAGTTATTCATTCAGCCTAATGAGAAACTGTAGAACAGACTCAGTTTATATCACAATACCTACATTTAGAGTCAGTTATTCATTCAGTCTAATGAGAAACTGTAGAACAGACTCAGTTTATATCACAATACCTACATTTAGAGTCGGTTATTCATTCAGCCTAATGAGAAACTGTAGAACAGACTCAGTTTATATCACAATACCTACATTTAGAGTCAGTTATTCATTCAGTCTAATGAGAAACTGTAGAACAGACTCAGTTTATACCTACATTTAGAGTCAGTTATTCATTCAGCCTAATGAGAAACTGTAGAACAGACTCAGTTTATATCACAATACCTACATTTAGAGTCAGTTATTCATTCAGCCTAATGAGAAACTGTAGAACAGACTCAGTTTATATCACAATACCTACATTTAGAGTCACTTACTCATTCAACCTAATGAGAAACTGTAGAACAGACTCAGTTTATATCACAATACCTACATTTAGAGTCAGTTATTCATTCAGTCTAATGAGAAACTGTAGAACAGACTCAGTTTATATCACAATACCTACATTTAGAGTCAGTTATTCATTCAGCCTAATGAGAAACTGTAGAACAGCCTCGGTTTATATCACAATACCTACATTTAGAGTCGGTTATTCATTCAGCCTAATGAGAAACTGTAGAACAGACTCGGTTTATATCACAATACCTACATTTAGAGTCGGTTATTCATTCAGCCTAATGAGAAACTGTAGAACAGACTCAGTTTATATCACAATACCTACATTTAGAGTCAGTTATTCATTCAGCCAAATGAGAAACTGTAGAACAGACTCAGTTTATATCACAATACCTACATTTAGAGTCACTTACTCATTCAACCTAATGAGAAACTGTAGAACAGACTCAGTTTATATCACAATACCTACATTTAGAGTCAGTTATTCATTCAACCTAATGAGAAACTGTAGAACAGACTCAGTTTATATCACAATACCTACATTTAGAGTCAGTTATTCATTCAACCTAATGAGAAACTGTAGAACAGACTCAGTTTATATCACAATACCTACATTTAGTCAGTTATTCATTCAGTCTAATGAGAAACTGTAGAACAGACTCAGTTTATATCACAATACCTACATTTAGAGTCGGTTATTCATTCAGCCTAATGAGAAACTGTAGAACAGACTCGGTTTATATCACAATACCTACATTTAGAGTCAGTTAATCATTCAGCCTAATGAGAAACTGTAGAACAGACTCGGTTTATATCACAATACCTACATTTAGAGTCAGTTAATCATTCAGTCTAATGAGAAACTGTAGAACTGACTCAGTTTATATCACAATACCTACATTTAGAGCCGGTTATTCATTCAGCCTAATGAGAAACTGTAGAACAGACTCAGTTTATATCACAATACCTACATTTAGAGTCAGTTAATCATTCAGTCTAATGAGAAACTGTAGAACTGACTCAGTTTATATCGCAATACCTACATTTAGAGCCAGTTATTCATTCAGCCTAATGAGAAACTGTAGAACTGACTCAGTTTATATCACAATACCTATATTTAGAGTCAGTTATTCATTCAGCCTAATGAGAAACTGTAGAACAGACTCAGTTTATATCACAATACCTACATTTAGAGTCAGTTATTCATTCAGTCTAATGAGAAACTGTAGAACAGACTCAGTTTATACCTACATTTAGAGTCAGTTATTCATTCAGCCTAATGAGAAACTGTAGAACAGACTCAGTTTATATCACAATACCTACATTTAGAGTCAGTTATTCATTCAGCCTAATGAGAAACTGTAGAACAGACTCAGTTTATATCACAATACCCACATTTAGAGTCAGTTATTCATTCAGCCTAATGAGAAACTGTAGAACAGACTCCGTTTATATCACAATACCTACATTTAGAGTCAGTTACTCATTCAACCTAATGAGAAACTGTAGAACAGACTCAGTTTATATCACAATACCTACATTTAGAGTCGGTTATTCATTCAGCCTAATGAGAAACTGTAGAACAGACTCAGTTTATATCACAATACCTACATTTAGAGTCAGTTACTCATTCAACCTAATGAGAAACTGTAGAACAGACTCAGTTTATATCACAATACCTACATTTAGAGTCGGTTATTCATTCACCCTAATGAGAAACTGTAGAACAGACTCAGTTTATATCACAATACCTACATTTAGAGTCAGTTATTCATTCAGCCTAATGAGAAACTGTAGAACAGACTCGGTTTATATCACAATACCTACATTTAGAGTCAGTTATTCATTCAGCCTAATGAGAAACTGTAGAACAGACTCGGTTTATATCACAATACCTACATTTAGAGTCGGTTATTCATTCAGCCTAATGAGAAACTGTAGAACAGACTCAGTTTATATCACAATACCTACATTTAGAGTCAGTTATTCATTCAGCCTAATGAGAAACTGTAGAACAGACTCGGTTTATATCACAATACCTACATTTAGAGTCGGTTATTCATTCAGCCTAATGAGAAACTGTAGAACAGACTCGGTTTATATCACAATACCTACATTTAGAGCCGGTTATTCATTCAGCCTAATGAGAAACTGTAGAACTGACTCAGTTTATATCACAATACCTACATTTAGAGTCAGTTATTCATTCAGCCTAATGAGAAACTGTAGAACAGACTCAGTTTATATCACAATACCTACATTTAGAGTCACTTACTCATTCAACCTAATGAGAAACTGTAGAACAGACTCGGTTTATATCACAATACCTACATTTAGAGCCAGTTATTCATTCAGTCTAATGAGAAACTGTAGAACAGACTCAGTTCTGAAAAATCTGCGTTTCATTCATTTGACTGAATTTGTAACCCTACACAAATAAATCTTAGATTTATGAGTCTCACTTTGTTTAGATAGGTTTATGTATGAGCATAAATATATACCTAAGATATATACCTAAAAATGTTGGATATCTGCATAGTTGCACAATTCCCATATCAGTGTATTCCTAATAAGTAGTTCCACCACACACTTGCTGTGCCTGACACACACTCAGTTGTTGGAGTGTGTGAGCAGCTCTGGCCTTAGGCTTTGTGTCGAAACACCAGAAGAAGGCAGGAGTAGATTTAAATTCATGGAGAAGTTTCAGAGAGAGAGAGAGAGAGTGTTCTGGCATTTGGATTGGAGTGAGCTGCTTTAATTGGCAGATGTTGTGCTGAGAAACCACTTGACGTGTGTATGTGAACGCGCACATGCTAACTCAGTGGTGTCCTCTGGCTGGTGTACTGACCTCCCTGCTTTTCTCCTCCCCTCTCCCTTTCTCTCACTCTCACTCTCCCGTCTCTCTCTCCCCCTGCCTCTCAACAGGTCTTGCACGACGGGTATCAATCTATATTGACAGAAGTAAACAGGGAGGTGAGTGCTTTTCTTTCTCTTTCTCTCTGTCCCATTAGAGATGGCATGACTCCATTTTTTTCTCTTCTTTTCTGTTACCAAATCAAATCACACTTATTGTCACATCACATTTACACAAGTGCAAAAGTGAGTGAAAATCTTAAGTGTGTAGTCCCCTTGCAGTACCTAATGAGAAACTGTAGAAGTACTACAGTGTGTGTGTGTGTGTGTCACATCATCTACCATTTGTTTTTCTGCATACTCTAGATAGATGAAAAGAAACAAAAAAGAAATATATATATATACAGACATTAGACTCTAAATATATATATATATACACACTCTGAAAATAACTAATATTTATTTATTTATTTATTTGCAGATATAAATTTGCTAGATAGAAGTTACCGTAACACCACTATTCAAATCTTGAGCATTGTTTGACACCAAGATGTGTTCCAGGACTGAATTACTTCCATGGTCCCATCCATCGTCATCCATTTTCTGCTGATATCAGCCCTGGAACTGGATCTGTGCCATCTCTACCAACCATCTGTTATCCGTCCCAGGCTCGCTTTCCGCCCAATCATCCCCCTTTTCCACAATTTCTGCTAATCTTGAACTTGAAATGATGGCACGAGTGGTGCCGTTCTGCTCCTTTAAACCTGCAGCTCTGAAACGAAGGAGCCAGTGATGCATGGGGTCAAGGGCTGAGGTGTCTTCTTGTAATATTTAGTTTTAAAGGGCTCATACCATTGCAAAACCAAGGTTTCCTTTACATAAGCATATGTATCCAAATAAAAACAAGCTATTGCGTAATAAAATCAAACTCAATCCAAACGCAGACCAAAAACACAGTGCTTTGTTTTTGTCCGGCTCAGATCATGTGGACCGACTGCAAGTTTTTGTTGGGAATTTACAAAAAAAAAAAAAAGGCACATGTGCATACATCCGCCCATTAAGCCCAAGGTCGTTTAGCCCCGCCCACTCACACTGAATTTATATGGAGTGTTTCAGCCCAGGCTGCTTTTTAAATGAGGCCCAAGTCAGATCAGCCTATCAGAATAAGAGTCTGTTCCTCATTTACATCTTACTAATTTGTCTTAAAATGATTTTAGAAACTTGACCGTATAGAACACAGTTCACGTCATAAACTAAGTGGATCTTGTGGATGTGAAGCTTAAGGCAGAGGAAAAGTAACAGAGAATGTGGTTCCTTGTATTTCGAGTTCACTGTTCGAGCAGGTGTGATTGAGTTGAGGTTCTGTATGTGAGCTGATTTTAATAATGAAGCTCTAACAGCACTGAGAATTGTGTGTGTGTGTGTGTGTGTGTGTGTGTGTGTGTGTGTGTGTGTGTGTGTGTGTGTGTGTGTGTGTGTGCGTGTGCGTGTGTTCTGATCCATAAACATACTGCTGTGTCTGGGTTTTTATGTTTATGTTGATTGTGGAGGAACAGACTGTTTTTTGAATTATGCCAGAGTGGAAATGAATGAAAGCATGAATGAATGAGTGGTCAAGTCAGAAGGAATGAATCATTTAAATGAGGGACATAATACATATGAAGAGGAGAAAGACAGAGTTAAACTGTGCAGAAGTGTGTTCCCTTATTTACGCTCAGATTTGACCTCAAACTTTCGATTGAAGATGTTTACTGAGCAGTTAATGTGCAGCAGAGCGAAGCTATAATAAGCAGGTGGAGCTGTTAGCATGTCTCACTGGCTGATCTAACGCTGCGAAACATAGCAGATTCTAATCTAGAAAAATATTCCTGAATCTGCTCCAATGCAGATCTTTCCAGATCAGATCAGAACGGCCCAGTATGTGTAGTCATAGGCGAAAGTTTGGGTGCCCCTGGTGAAATTCTTTTTGTTTTTTTTTTGTTTTGTTTTGGGGTTTTTTTTGGAGGGGGGGGTTATTTTCTAAGTCACAAATATTCTACATAGAACATCTGCACATTGTAATACACAACTATTGTTAATTTATGGATTCTGAAATGTGGCCTGTCCGAATGTTATGGCAAATTCTGGGCTATATTACTTTATTAACTAACAAATATAATTGGCAGTAAAATGTGACACTTCGTATGCCTCATTTAACTAGGTGGTTTCAAACGTTTGCATATGCATCTATATGTGTGCATAAACACTGTATTTCATGTGTTTGTGTGCATAAGGTGCAGGTATGGTGGTGGACTGGGAGCAGGAGACTGGGCTGCTGATGACCTCAGGAGACGTTCGGGTCATTCGCATATGGGACACAGAGAGAGAGATGAAAGTTCAGGTAATTACCCATAACTCACAGGTACAACACACATGCTAATGCTACATTTTTTTTTTACATCCGCCTATTTTTAAAATTCCACATAATTCTGTGTTTGAGATGTAAACCCAGTGATTCTGGGTGGTTTGGTGTGAAATGGTTTAGAACTCTTTACAGCGGTGGTGATAGGAACCAGGCGTTGCCATGACTACAACACAAATATAGATATTTTATTTACTGTCTAAAGCAACCAGTGAAACTACACGTCTTCCGAGTTTCACATGGAATGTTGATGATGGGAAAATAGTGGAAAATCTGAATTCCTTTGGGGACTATTTTTGCCTCGCAACACTTTGCAGGAATCACTCCGCTATGAATAGATTATAGGGTTTTTTTAAGTAAAAAGGTTTGATGTTGTAGGCAAACGTGGTTAAGGTTTCAAAACATGTACTCCTGAGCCCATACATGAAAACTAAGCTGCAGCCTATTTTGAATTGTTTTTGTGATGTTATGATGAACCTAATTGTTTACATATAATTATGTGCATCAGTTTAGCTCCACTCATTCAAACTGAAGTTCTAAGCAGTGTTTTACCCTGGACTGCTTTGTGAAAGAAGCACAGGGCAGCCAATCAGACCAGAGCTCATTTACATACATCAGTCTTAAAGGCACAATAAAAACAGCCTGTTTAATTATAAAGGATAAACAGTGGCTCGAAATGGTCGTGTAAATATATATGATGATTGAGTACATAAGCCATTCAAACATCGTAAGTGGACCTTGTGTAATGCAAGAAAAATGTAGGATATGAGCTGTTTAAAGAATACGTTTTAAGCAAAGTCTTCTCTAAAATGTCGTTAAATGTATCAGACATCAGGTAGCGTATTCTTAAACATTTCGTGTGATTAGATATGAAGCCTGATTGACTGAGGGGTATCGACACAGATCTGAAATGTGCGTGTTTCCCCAGGACATCCCCACAGGAGCTGACAGCTGTGTGACGAGTCTTTCGTGTGACCCACAGCGCTCCCTGGTCGTGGCGGGACTGGGGGACGGCTCTGTGCGAGTGTATGACCGCAGAATGGCCCCGAACGAATGGTGAGTCAAGTTCTGCTGGGCTGAATTGAATCGGGACACAATCATTAATGCCAGATACCAGAAACTCCCTAAAAATCCCACTATGAAATGAATGAGTAAAACTCTGCTGCCCTGTTTATATTCATTAACTCACTGAAGAGTCAACATACTGAATCACTAATGCAAGAAACCGTGGCCCTGAACGAACGGTGTCAAATTGACTCCTAGTGAAGAATCAACTCACTGACTCAATACTACAAAAACAAGAACCTATGAATCCCACTGGATCACTGAACCAAACACACAAAGCAAATCAGCTGGAATTTTATTGTGAGCTCAGAAACTCCAAAACTTCACTTTCTACTAAATATGAATACTTGGTGGTTAAAATAAAGTGACCTTCACTTTCAGAACACCCGCAGTGGCCACTGATACTGACCTTCACTGATACTGATCAACACTGAAAAAGGTAACTTGGTAGATATATATTAGAGATCTTTTCTAGTGAATGAATTCAGCTACTATAAGTTGTACCTCTTGGTTATCCCTGTCTGATTGCAATGATTTGAGCTAATGCCAATTATTTTGGCGGTCTTTCCCAACTCTAGTTTGACTAGTTATAGATTGTTAAAAGGGCAAAATGACCAAAAAATGGTTCCCCATCCAAAAATGGGCCAGCATTAGTGAAAGGCCGTTACTGAATGAATCAGAGAGATCTCTGGCAGCTTTGAGTCACTTACTGTATGAGGTTGAGTGAATCAGTGAAGAGTCAGATGTGTTGTTTGGTTTTAGATCAGAATAGGCTGTTCCACATGTTACATACTCACCACTGACACAGCGCTGCATACTAAATCTGAGCCTGAGCTCACATCTCACACTAAATTTGGAGCTGGGGTGTCAAAGATTCTGTTTAGGTTGCGCACAGACACACACACACACACATAAACTGTGTGAAAACATTGCAATTAAGCTGTAAAACGACCTATGAATCTTTAAATCGTACTAATTCAGAATCTCCCCGAGGCTCTAACATTTTCCACCACTCAAACTGCTCTCACTCAGAAACTTGTGGGGATCCTAAACCTCTTTTCCCCATCTCTCCCTCCTTCATCCCTCTCTCACTCCCTCTCTCTCTTCTTTTCTATCTCTCATCTCCCTTCCTCTCTCATCCCTGTCTTAGCCCCTTACTTTCCATCTGCTCTCTCTTTCATTTCTCTCTCATCTTGTGCTTTTCTCTGTCCTTCTTCTCTCCCCTTTGTTTTTCTCCCTACTTTGTCAATCTTCATCTGTCTTTCCCTCTCTTTTACAATTCTCTCTCTCATCCCCCCTTTCTTTTGCTCTCACTTTCCCTCTTTTCTTTTTTCTTTCATCCCACTCTGTCATTCCCATCTCACACTTGCTCTCTTTCTCACATCCTTTTCTCACTCCCTCATTTTCCATCTGTTCTCTTTCTTCTCTTTCCTTTCTTTTTCCTCCTTGCATCTCTCCTTTGTCCTCTCTTCTTTCTCAGTCTTTATCTCTCTTCTTTCTCAGTCTTTATCTCTCTCTTTCTCTCTCCCTCTCCCCCTCTCTCTCTCTGTCTCTCTCTTTCTCTCCCTCTCCCTCTCTCTCTGTCTGTCTCTCTCTCTCTCTCTCTCTCTCTCTCTCTCTGTCTCTCTCTATCTCTCGTCCCCCCTTTCTTTTGCTCTCACTTTCCCTCTTTTCTTTTTTCTTTCATCCCACTCTGTCATTCCCATCTCACACTTGCTCTCTTTCTCACATCCTTTTCTCACTCCATCATTTTCCATCTGTTCTTTCTTCTCTTTCCTTTCTTTTTCCTCCTTGCATCTCTCTTTCTCTCTCTCCCTCTCCCCCTCTCTCTCTCTGTCTCTCTCTTTCTCTCCCTCTCTCTCTGTCTCTCTCTCTCTCTCTCTCTCTCTCTCTCTCTCTCTGTCTCTCTCTCTCTCGTCCCCCCTTTCTTTTGCTCTCACTTTCCCTCTTTTCTTTTTTCTTTCATCCCACTCTGTCATTCCCATCTCACACTTGCTCTCTTTCTCACATCCTTTTCTCACTCCATCATTTTCCATCTGTTCTTTCTTCTCTTTCTTTTCTTTTTCCTCCTTGCATCTCTCCTTTGTCTTCCTCTGTCTCTCTCTCCCTCTCTCTCTCTCTCTCTCTCCCTCTCTCTCTGTCTCTCTCTCTCTCTCTCTCTCTCTCTCTCTCTCTCTCTCTCTCTCTCCCTCTCTCTCTCTCTCTCTCTCTCTCTCTCGCTCTCTGTGTATCTTGTGTGTGTTGTTTTTACATTTTGTAAATGTCGTGTACTCTCTCTACACAAGAGGAGAAGCAGAAACTCTCAGTAAACTCGGTCGAAACCTGGTCCGCTTTCACTGCTGTGCTGAGAATGGTCCACTACTCAGATTGTATGTGGTCAGCAGAGGTCCTGTGATGGTCTTTTTTTTCATTTAGGTAGGGGGTGAGAGGAGGGCTGAATTGTGTCATAAAATGACCATGGAGTATATTTCATGTCTTTCTATTATTTTATACACCCTCTATATTTACTTGGTATTGGTTGCTTTAATTGTTATTAATGTTGCTAATGACCACACAGTCTCAGCGGTTTGACCCATTGCTACTGTTTGCGATAACGAGAGCACAGCCCTGCTGTTTGAGTGATTTGGTGTTCCTACAGCACCCCCTAGTGGTCCGTGGCGACGAATCAATACCTGCATAGATGATAGATCTCGCAGAATCACAGCAGCACCAACAGAACTGTACAAATCACATATCACATTTACTAGAAAGATCTATAAAACTAACTGATTTTATTTAGTTTGTGTCTTCTATGGCTGCCTGTTCACTGGCATGTACATATTTAGTAAGTAGTAATACCTGCAAAGAAATTTGTACTGACCAACAGAGCTTACGGTTCTAGTTCTAGCTTTTTGCTCCTGCTTCTCTTTTTGCTTATTAAATGGCAGTCTGTGTTTACAGAGTCATGTGTAGAATTAAAATATTTTTTCAGTTTTTTATATGTCGAGTGTGAAAATATGAGCATGAATGGAGCATAAATGCTTATAGTGTCAGCTTCCTGTCTAGCCTCCATCACCTTTACAGAGAAATAATTACGACACATCAACATGCAGGTAAAGTTTACGTTCCGGTGACTTTATCAGTGCTTGGTGATTTTGTTCTCTCCTTGGGTTCAATACATGACTTTTGAAGTCTTGACAGATTCTTGACAAAAAGACTGGGCATCTCACTATGAGGCAGATATTTTTGGGTGACTGAAATATTGAAGAGCACACACTATTAGGAATCACACACTACTTCTCACGCAAACTCTCGCATCCTTCCATTACTAGGGAGACCTAAATAAACAAATGTAGATCTGCTGCTGCTGTTTTCTCTGTCGTTTGTGCTGACACAGCAAAGAAGCAGCATGTAAACATGTTTATTTAAGAGCCATGGATTTAAAAATGTGACCAATGATCACATGTACATAAACTCGATTGGGCTCATGCCTTAAACTCAGCTCATTAAAAAGCTTCGCTCCAGACTTTTTGCCATTTCTCTTTGTTCACTTGCTTTATTTTCTTCTGTAAATGTTGTTAAAGGTTCTGGTTGTAAAGTGAAAACAGGGCCTGAAAGAATGTGTTGTATTGCAGTCGTGTGATGACCTATCGAGAGCACGGCGCATGGGTGGTGAAGGCACACCTGCAGAGGGAGACAGACGGACACATTATCAGCGTGAGGTACAGACAGACGCTGACTCGTCCTGATATTTAATAATGTGTGTGCGGTGTGTAATTGTGCATTTGCTCGTTTTGTGTACAGTGTAAACGGCGACGTGCGTTTCTTTGACCCAAGGACGCCAGACTCCATAAATGTCCTACAGACGGTGAAGGGCCTGACCGCTCTGGACATCCACCCTCAAGCTAACCTGTTCGCCTGGTCAGTGTAGCTTTTACTCCAGATATCAGCACAAATAATGTGTTATGTCTATAATATGGTAATGTCCTATTTAGGGATGGGATACTGATGTGAACCTGAAACATCTCTCTCTCTCTCTCTCTCTCTCTCTCTCTCTCTCTCTCTCTCTCTCTCTCTCTCTCTCTCTCTCTCTCTCTCTCTCTCTGCAGTGGTTCTATGAATCAGTTCATTGCAGTGTATAACTCCAATGGGGATGTGATCAGTAACATTAAATACTATGATGGCTTCATGGGGCAGCGCATTGGAGCCATCAGCTGCCTGGCCTTCCACCCCTACTGGGTAACACACTGTGCACCATTATAATACATAGATTAAGATTCATATATTATTAATATTTTGATTTAGTTACTCCTCTGTTAGTTCTACTTTATTTGAAATGTCATGTTATCAGTAGACAGTAAATCAGTAAAATGGTTATATATATCTAATTGACATACACTGTATTTTGTCATATTCATTCAACCATCCAGCTAGTAAATAAAAATGAAAACAGTTGTAATTCAGTGGATAAATGATACATAAATTGCAAGAAGTATATACATTAAATGGTCAAAATTATGTGGACATCTGACTATCACACCTCTATGAGCTTGACATCCTATTCCACAATCATGAGCTTTAATATGCTTTTGCAGCTGTAACAGTCTCCAGGCTTCTGGGAAGCTTTTCACAAGATTTTGGAGTGTGTCTGTTGGTACTTTCAGCGAATAGAGCATTTGTCTGTTCAGGCATTGATGTTGGACGAGAAGGTCTGGCTCAATCAGTTTTCCAAGTTATCCCAAAGGTGTTCAGTGGGGTTGAGGCCAGGGCTCTGTGCAGGCCACTGGAGTTCCTCAACATCAAAATAATCAAACTATGTCTTTATGGAGCTCACTTTGTGCAAAGGAGCTCAGTCATTCTGGAACAAGAAAGGGTCTTCCCCAAACTGCTGGCATAAAGCTGGAAGCATATAATTGTGTAAAATGTATTTTTATGCAGCAGCATTAAAATCACCCTTTACTGGACCAAAGGGATCTAAAACAGCCCCAGCCCATTATCCCTCCTCCACCAAACCTTATTGTTGGTGCTGTATTTCGGTAGGTAACATTCTCGTGGCATCCAAAAACCAAAAACCAGGTTCGTCCATCAGACTGCCAGATAATGAAGAGTGACCCATCACTCCAGAAAACATGTTTTGACTGATCCAGAGTCCAGTGGTGGCATGCTTTACACCACTTCAGCCAACCTGACGTGGCACATAGTGATACTAGGCTTGTGTGCAGCTGCTTGGCCATGAAAACCTATTTCATGAAGCTCCTGGTCTTCCTTTTTGTGGCTGAGCTGCTCCTAGATGCTCCTAATAGCACTACAGTTGTCTGGGGCAGATCTAGCAGGACAGAAATTTAACTGACTTGTGGCAAAGGTGGCACCCTAAGACAGTGCCATGTTTAAAGTTACTGAGCTCTTTAGTACAACCCATTCTAATGCCAGTATTTGTCTATTGAGATTGAAAGGCTGTGTGCTTGATTTTATACACGTTAGCAATGGGTGTGGCTAAAACACCTGTAATTGATAAGTATTTTTGATTGAGGGGTGTCCACGTACTTTTTTAATGACAAGAATAGAATGGCATAATTTTGCAAATATACCTTTTTTTAATGTAATAATCTCCCTCTCTCACTTTTTAGCCCCACTTGGCCGTGGGCAGCAACGACTACTACATGTCCATCTACTCAGCGGAGAAGAGACTGAGATAACACCGTGAACTCTCAGACCTTTTGACCTCATGCGCCAGGCGGAGGCGGGATGTAAATGACTCTTGTACATATGCAACTACCACCATGAATGTCTAGTGAAGGCTGCTGAACTCACACGATGACTATATTATTATTCTTATTATTATCAGTACTATTATTAGAATTCTTCTTCTCATTTTGGAGTTATTGATTGTAGACTTGGCTGTGCTGAGCAGTGTGTATATGTAAACTGCGTATAAAAAATATTAAATAAACAAAGGAGGAAAGTATATTTTACATTTTGAGAGACTTCGCAGCCTGGCAGAAATTCAGGCTTTCTCCTGGAGTCTGAAAGTGAGGCTGCTTCTGGACTTTAATGCGAAAGGATGAAAGGAAAAGATGAAAGACACACTGGACCTCATCCTCAAAGCCTTGGGCTGTCCACAGAGATGCCTGAGCTTAAACGGACACAAAATAAGTGGGGTCCCTATGTATATATATGTAGTCGCTGTCATAACAAAACCTATAGGAGACAGAAAATAAACATTCTGTAATGTACCTTAATGTAATAAGATTTTATAGAAGTAATTGTGGACCATTTCTGTGGGTCCATTCATAATGAAATGTTCATGCAGTGTGAAAGAAAATGTTCATGCAGGCGAAAGAAGTTATGAGGTTTTGATATGACAGTTTATATATACATACACACACGCATGCACACAGCACCACCATTCATTTATTTATTTTCCAGTCAAAAGCCATTAAATACAAAAACGTTCAGAAAGAGTTTGATCTTAGAAGTTGGTTGATCATTTTCTGATGTAATCAAACTCATTCATTGATGTTGAGGTCTGGACTCTTGGGTGGTCAGTCCATTGTTCAGCTTCTTTGTTTGATGTGTCTGCCTCCTTTTCTCAGTGAGGTTCTTCTTGAACCATCTACACATCCTTTCAGACCCACAGCGCTGAGTTGTCTTCTCACAATGGAAGGGTGGACAGAAACACCTGTGAATATTTTAAGATCTGAAGCAGCTTGATGTTCTCCTCTCTCTCAAAGATGAAAGTTTTAAGTTTATGTTTATCTGATGGGGACAGTTTCGGTGGCTGCCAGGTCTTCCAGGTGGTTGTTAGAAGTCACATTTTCTTTAAATCCTAACTTTATGAAGTCCACCTTTGGAATTTGGATTGACATATCAGAAATATATCCTGAGAAATGAATAACTTGTACTTCATGGCTTTTTAGACTGGAAATCAAATAAATATAATGGTCTGTCACAGGTATGCGGGTGTGTACCACCTGTGTTGAAGACCATCAGTACACACAGACACGGACTCACACTGTATTCTGATTAGACCTAAAATAAACACAAGCAGTGCCAAAACCACCCAGTCCTCACCCACACGAACACACTTCACAAACCTGCTGCACTGTAGATTCTCATAAACTGAACACACGTCAGAATAATAAAGAAGGCAGAACAGGCAGAAAGCGCACACTGTACGGATAAACAGATTAAGTCCGGGGGTGGAAGATTTCACGATTAAAGCGATAGTTCTGCAAAAAATCTAATTTCCTAAATTCCCCTTATCCCAAAGGCAGCCACAGAGCCAAAATATGTTTGGTGTCTGAAGAGCACTTCTTTAGTTTTAGCACTGGATCAACAAGGTTAACAAGTGATATCAGCTTATGTACACCAGTTAGCTTAATACCTAAGACACACACTTCCCTTAAACTGCATAATTATTAGTGTGTCAGAAACCACAATGTCTTTTAGAGATTGCTGACTCCACACAGTTTGAGGCAAGTGCATGATTGTTGATTCTGACCATTGGTGTTAACGCTGTGCTAAACCTACATTAGTGTTAAATCATCTAAACATTTTTCAGACATGTGCAAGTTTTAGTCTAAACATCTCTTCTTCCCTTCCAGATATCCTGAGGTTTTCCGCATAATCACCACCAAAGTCTAGGACAGGAATATAGGAATAGGAAAAGTATTGTCCATTGTCCATGCAAATGTGTCCATTTGCAGCCGTTTTGGCAACGCCCCTCTCTTCCCCAGAACAGCAGAGGAGGACGTAACCAAAGGGACTAAATTTATTTGAGTTTATAGGTACTTTGCCAGTTTTTACCAGTCAAATAATGTTGTTCACTGGCTAAAAGAAACCCTGCTCTGCTGATTGTTCTATTACCTTTTAGCCAAGTTAGCCTTGTAGCTCCACTGCTAAAACTAAAGAAGCAAAATACAGACACCAAACATGTCTTGGCTGATTGTCTACATTTGGGTGAAGGGAGTGTTTATTGTGTAGACAGCTAAACATTCTGCTCCAGGACAGCGTTTGGCACTACCAGCATTATAAAAATTGTTTGTGGTCAGAAGGTGGGCTTTCACATAACCTGGATCTTTTGAACTTTGAAAAAAGCCCAAAGCTGCTTTTGCCTTTATGGCATTCATCTTCCTTCGCTCCCTTTTTATGTGCCAACCGCCGTCATCCTCCTCATCATCATTCATTTTTTACGTGATTTTTATCTGTTTTTTATTTCCCAGTGTGAATTCAGAGCTCAAACCAGAAAGATAATGCCTTTTCTTTTAGAAATCTGATCCGCCAACGTCGCCGTCATACCTCATATCTCAGAAACAATGACTTCATAAAACAAAAAGAAAGAGTTGAAGGAATGGGTCATGGGTAATGCTAAAGTTGCTAACAATGAATGAAGGCAAATTTAGTCCATTATGGTTTAAAAAAAGAATCAATAGGTGTTTTTAGGTTTTCTTATGATAGTCACTGTGTTAGCATGTGGCTGTGTGTTTATATTAAAACACTGAGCTTTTTGTTTTCAGACTGTCTTTTCTGCTTCTGAGGTACTGACTGACGGGTGTCTTGGCTCTGTTTTAGCTCCTTTTTCCATTTCCGTTCTCGTGCTGTGCTGTTTAATTCCTTATTATGTAGTTTAATTCTCAATATCTTAAAAATTGTGTTCAGATCTTCCAGTTTCTGTCTGTAGCCTCTCTTTGTTGGAGTTAGACACGATGCTACATATGCGCTAGCCTTCTCAAATGCTAACAGCATGGAGGCCCAGTCACACTTTTTTTTTTTTTTTTTTGCATTGGCATTAATTTCAGTGGAATTCACTTTGTTGACGTCCAGCATGAATACATTTTGTGTTGAGTTTAACTTTGGTCAACTTAAATTCGCATTTTTGGCCAGTAGCATAACTGCTTTGGCTATGTTGAGCTCTGAATGGACAGCCCTTCATGTAGCAGCACTGAATGCTAAGTTCAGAAGTGCCTAAAGCACTCTTTGAGCTGGATTAGTTTTACCAGAGGAGGTCTGGTAACGTGCGTGATTTGACTGGCTGATCCGTACGGGATAAATTTCACCAAATCATCCCGAGAAGCCTGGATTAAAACATCACACAGACGTTTACCTCAGGATTATGCACCACACTTCTGAATAATGACAAATTGTGCAGCTAAATTATTATTTTCATTTTGTTTTGATGTGCAGTGATTCAGATGTCTTTACAGTGGTGGTATGGGAAATAGGGGTTACCATGACTACAACAACTTCTATATTTTATTTACTCTACAAAACCACCAGTGAACCTACACGCGTCTTCTGAGTTTTATATGGAATGTAGATGGTAAAATAGTGGAAAATCTGGGGGAAAAAAGGTTTATTTAAATTTTAATTTTGGCACCAAAAAAACATGACACTGGACAAAGGAGGAGACTTTATATCTACTGGCTAGGAAAGTTCAGTAGTCATGGCGATTAAGGAATTAGGCCAGTTCAATTTTAGTAAGGAATCACTCAAATGAAGCTAATCCAGCTCTAATAGGAGACTGTATGATACACAGTCAGTCGGGAGACTATCATTATCTTTCCTTTTCTGCTTTCACTCTTTATGATAGACGAGTTAGCCAGCTTGCTAAGTGCTGTGTTAGCTACATGGCTAACTGCGGCTGCACGCAGTCTCAGCCAGTTGTCTGCACTTTTTTCCTGCAGATCAGAGTGGAGCACTATAATCCCACAAGTATATAATTATCTGATATGTTCATGTTTTTGTTGTTGCTGTTTATGGTTAGCGAGTTAGCTAGCTTCCAGACCAGCGTCGCTCACAGTGTGGCACAACATGCAGAGGTCTTGTGTGACTGCGGCTCAAAGCTGTCAGCGTGCTCTCGCGCATTTGTTGCACTCTGTCTTTTGTTGCACTTTCTCTTTTCTTCTCCCTCTGCTTAGCACTTTCACTCACACCACTGCCTCGCGACTCAGCGCTTCCTGCTAGTCTGAATGTCTAAACTGTTTACTGCGTGGTTAGCCATGCTGCACATATTCACAGTGTGGATGCGTTTCTTTTTTCAGTCTTTTCTTTTCCTCTTTATTTTTCTTCCTCTCTTCTTACCGAACTGCTAAACTCTTTAGCTTTTTTCGGCCCACGGTTTTGTGTTTAAAGGGGAAGGACACTGACTTTCCAACATTTCATTACATTTCATGAGGTGTAATCCGGAGTGGTGATTGGGTAGTTTGGTGTGAAATGGTTCAGATTTCTTTACGACGGTGGCGATGGGAACCAGGGGTCACCTGAGTTTTATAAGTGATGTTGCTGGGAAAGTAGTGCTAAATCAAAAAGGCAATAATATTGGCACTCTCTGGCACTATAATTGCCTCACAGCACCCTGCATGTATCAGTTTTAAAGAGATTAATGATTAAGATTAGAGAGTGTATGTATGTATGTATGTGTGTATATATATATATATATATATATATATATATATAACTTCTAAGCAGTGTTTTTTGAATAAGGCACAGGGCAGCCAATCAGAACAGAGCTCATTTACATACATCAGTCTTAAAGGCACAGTAATAAAAAGGCCTGTTTAATTCTAAGGGGTAAACAAAAGCATCAGACAGCAAATTCATAATGGTTTCGTGTAATAACTTTCTGTGAGGGAGCTTTTAGAGCTGGACGTCTGGTTTCTGTCACCACCACAATGAACAATTTCACATCACTCTGAATGACTTTGTTTACATCTTAACCTTAATCTGAAACATGCCAAAATTTGGGAAAATCAGAGAAATTCCTGTTCCAGCTCATATCAGTCCACTTACATGTGTGGGACATTGCACTCATCCAAATATATGGACACAGGTGGATATTATAAGCTAATTTCCTGCACATGGATTAAGGCTAGTCCTGGATTAAACTGCAATACCAGTGGTGATTCACCACTGACAAATTCCTGACCTTTTTAAATGTAGATCTAGGCTTGTTTTGGGTTTAAGAAGAGTTTTAAATGTATAATTCCCTTTCTGCTGTGAAATATACACTATAATGTAATACAGTGTGCAGCCCCTGATGACTGGATGTAGTTGTTAGCGATGCTTGCTGTGATGTACGGCTGTTTGCTGTTTGTATTTGTTTAGTTTCTTCCCCTCAAGCAAAATCAAAAGCACAGTCTCATGATCATGTAAGAGTTTTCAGTATTTGGGAAAATGTACCAAGTTGGATTTGGCATGGATTTTTTTGTTGTTGTTGTTTTTTTGGGGAAACCTGTTTTTGTTTTGTTTTAATGGGAGAGCTGTACTGAGCTGGTTTGCTTGTAGTGTTTTGTGATCGGTCTGCTCGACTTGGGCTGTAGTTAATGAATCTGACGTTATGATGTTCATCAGAAGGAGAAATGTGTACATACGCACACCTAAACACCAAACTGTGTGACATCAGCAGGTGGAGCAGTGAGAGCAGCACCGCCGCCCTGAAGAGTTCAGGCCTCTAACGCTGATAAATCTGCAGCAGCGTTCCATCAGATCTCAAAGCAAACTGGCCTTGTTTTCACACTGATTCTGTATTTTTACAGATTTACATGCAGCGTTTTCTCTTCTCAGTCAGATCCTGCAGTTTATTCTGGACGTTGGGTTACTATTAGAAATACTGAGAGTCCTGATTACAGCTTCAGTCTCAGACCGAATACTCAACACAGCGAACACCTTTTAATTTCATTCTTTCTTCCCTACTTTTTATTCTTTTTATTGCTTTTTTAATTTCTTTCATCCTTACTCATTATTTTTTTCGTTTTTTAATGTTTATTATTTTTCTTGCCATTTTTATCTCTTTTTCTTTCTTTTTTCTTCCTCTTTTTTCTTTCGTTTCTTTTCCCATTTCCTTCTTCATTAGTTTTCGCTCTTTTCTGTCTTCCATCCTTCTGTATTTTTCTTTTTCTTTCTATTTTTTTACTCCTTCATTTTAATTTCTCTCTTTTTCTTCTGTCCTTTCTCTCATTCTTTTGTTTTTCTTTCCTTTATTTCCTTTGTTTATTTTAATTCTTTTCTCTTTATTATTTAGTTTTCCTGCTTGTTTTTTTCCCTTTTCTGTTTGTTTTTTAACGTTTGCAGCCAGACTTTCTGCACAGTCTGTATGTTCTGTTGGGTTCTGAGTGCTGGCAGATGAGATGAGACTTTGCGGCTCTGTGAAACTTTGTTTCGTCCTCTTTAACTTTGCTTGTTTATCTCCTCACTAGCAGTTTTGTTTTTACACTTTTTTCTCTCCTCCTGCCTCCTCTGTCTTTGCTTTGTTCTCCTCCTTTTCTCTCCTGTGAAACACACAGAGCTCTTTTATTCTCTTCTCCTCTAACTGTGGACTGAATTCAGGAGCAATATGTTTGTGTATAAAGGAACTTGGTCATGTGGACTCTTCAGCCCCCTCTAGTGGAGTGGAGGAGGCGCCACAGCCTCACTGAGTGCCACTCGCTTCCCGGATTATCCTGCTTTGACTTTTAATATTTTAGATTTAAGATTTAAATGAAAAAAGTGAAGCTTGTAGAATGAATTGATGCAAGCTGGTGTTCTGTGACTGTAGATTGCTTTTGCTGGCTGTGGTTTTTATGATGGGGTTAAAAAAAATCATTCAAATAAACCAAATACACAAATAATATGCACTTCTCCTGGCTGCGGTTTTTGTTTTTGCTTATAAATGTTAAAATTATCTATCTATCTATCTATCTATCTATCTATCTATCTATCTATCTATCTATCTATCTATCTATCTGTGTGTGTGTATATATATATATATATATATATATATATATAATATGAATAGCAGTTGTTGGTAGTTAGCAGTTTTTTTAATGTTAAGGTTTCCCTTTACATTGTGTGTAGATTTCATGATGAATTGACTAAAAGAAATTACCTTAATGCCTAAAATGCCAAATGATGACATGGAAACAATTCAGGTTCCTTTGACTATATATAATGGGTGTGTGTGTGTGTGTGTGTGTGTGCGCGCTGGTGAGACAAAACCTCATATCGCCAAAAAAAAACATCTTAATTTCTACTTTAATGAAAGCACCTCTTTCCATGTAATCCTGGACCATTTTTATTGGTCCTTTTTATTTTGAATACATTATAATCACTGATGTACATATTGTGTAGACTGCTGTATGGTGCTTTAGGCCAAAAGGAACTGAAGTGTTTACCTGTGCTCGGTCCACTGCTGTCTATCTGTGGTCACTCTGTGCTTTAACAGCTCCTCCTCCGGCCGACATTCCACCCCGTCCCTGCGCTGCGCTCCACACTTCCTCAGGAAAAGGCTTCACTTCCTCTTAAATTACCACCTCAGAGACTGCACACAGTCATAACCTACAGACACACACAGCGACTCCTCCCCTCCATCACAGAGACACACACTCTCCTCACTCACACTCAGAAGCTGTCAGCCATGCGGGCGACTCGAACCTGCCTCCTCCTCCTCTTCCTCCTCTTCCTCTTCACCTGTAAGGACTCACCTTCACCTGCATTTAAGCTGAATTTCAGAATTGAATGTGTATTACAGTAAATATGAGCACTGAATAAGAACTGACCTGTGATTTCTCTCTCCTCGCTGTGCCGCTCTCGTTCTCTCCGCTGACCAACAGGTACAGAAGCCCAATCAGGTCAGTATTCCAGCAGTTACTGCCACACTTTGTCTGAGGTTTAGCTTTTCGTTTAAACGGAGTTACTTTCTGCTCTTTTTTCTGGGCATTTGTCTTTACGTGTGATCGTTTTAGTGGTTTGTGTGCTCTTTTATCTCCTTCAACCATGAGCTTATTATTCAGTAATTAATATGAATTATTCAGCATTTACTCTGTTTTTCATTATCTACTATGAATTATTTGACTACTGTGAATGATTTAGTAATGACAAGTTATGCAGTATTTACTATGAATTATTTAGCATCTGTAACAAATTATTGAATAACTACAACTAATTGTTTAGTATTTATTACAATTTATTCAATATCTGCTATCAATTGTTCAGTATCTGCTATGAATTATTCAGCATCTACCCTAAATTATTCAGTACATTATTCAGCATCTGCTATGAGTTATTAAGTATCTATTCAGTATCTTTGCTCTGAATTATTTAGTATCTACTATAGTTATTCAGCGTCTTCTCTGAATTTTATCTGCTATGAAGTGTTCAGTATTTACTATAAATGATTTAGTATCTACTCTGAATTATTCAGTATCCACTATGAATTACTCAGTACACATTAGGAATTATTCAGTATTGATTATAAATTATTCAGGGTCTACTATTAGTATTTCACTATCTACTACAGATTATTCAGTAATTATGACAAATTTTTCAGCATCTACTATAAATTATTCAGTATTTAATTTAGTATGTGCTATGAATTATTCTAGAATTATTTTGTTTTTTAATGATCAATTAATTATTCAGTAATTACAACAAATGAATCCGTAATTGCTATGAATTCTTTGGTAACTTGTCTCATTACACCCTTTATCATCTTTTTATTGCTTTTTATTCTTTGTGCTGTAAACAGATGTTTGTGTGCAGTTTATTTGGTTGCTTTGTTATTCTGAGCTTTAGTCTGTAGAGAGTGTCAGATGGTATCTCTTGAGTCACAGGCGTGTGGTTCAGCAGCGTAAATGATGAAAGTAATTTTAGTGCATGAGCTTATGGGAGGATTTTTGAATGTGTTTGTCATGCGGTCAGTGTGTTTGGGGGGCGCAGCCACTTCTATGTTCCATGGCCTTATCTGAAACCAAGAGAGAGAAGAAAGTTCTGCTTTCACGGTGATGTTTTCCACTTTTACTTTGCACTTTTACTGGAACTCCTGCACATACTGATGTGTAGCTGGTTTCACACGACCGTTAGATCTGATTTCTCAACAGATCAGACTGTGTAGAGTTCTGTTTGAGTTTTTATATCTCATAGCTGCACAGGTTTCTAACCAAACCTGTACTATTCTACTGAGCACTTGTTGCTAAGCAACAGCAGGGGATGCCTGTATCAGTTCAGGTTTGCCATCAATAATGTCCAAAATTGTTTCTGAAATGAGGGTATTAATAGTGAGTCTGCCCTCCTTTGCAGCAGTAATGGCCTCTAGTCTTCCTGGAAGGCTACATTTACGCTAGATGTTGGAACATTGCTGTGAGGATTTTATTGAGCATTAGTGAGGTCAGGTACTGATGTTGGATGGTCAATGCTGGATCACTCCAACTCATCCCAGAGTTATTGAATGGAGCTCCATCACTCCAGAGAACACAGCTCCACTGCTCATAATCACCTTAGTGTAAAACTGCTCCAGAGGCCCATTTTATTGGTCAGCGCTTTTCTATGGAGATTATATAAGCTGTGTGAGCAGCTGAACACCTTTATCAGCAAAGGGTCACCTTAAAGTAGCTGAATTCATTGTTTAGAATGAAAATATTCAGTGAATCACTCTTTACCTTCATTGCAGCTTCCGTTCTTTTCAGGTGACTCACTTTCAGTTTTTCAAAATATCTCCCCTCCACAGTTCAGTCTCAGAAATTGGTTGATCATTTTCTGAAGTAATCAAACACATTCAGTGATGTTGAGGTCTGACACTGGGGTGATTAGTCCATTGTTTTGTTTGATGTGTCTGTCTCCGTTTACCTGATGGGAGGGCAGTTTTTGTGGTCTATAGGTCTTGTGGTTGGTTGTTTTCTCTACAGATTTCTTTATTTGTTTTCAACCCTGGGTTTTGGAAACTCTCTTTGCTTATGCAGGATTATTTTATACCTAATCTCAGAAATTTCTCCCTAAAATGAATAACATGTACTTAACAGTGTGCATTAATTCAGTCGTCAGGGGTTTCAGTTTGCTGGTCAGTAGCATCGTAAGTTTTCTGACCCACTGAGGCTCAGAGTTGGCTATTCCTTTATTTGGGCATGTCGGCAACTACAAACAGAGCATGCGTTCAAAGATCTACTGTGTTGGTGGTAGTTCATGAGTAAAGGTTGTTAGAGCATTATGTATGTGTGGTTGGGTGGAGTCGAGGGGTTTAAAATAACTGCTCTCTTGTATGTTTGTTTAATGATGTGGTGTTCCTTCCTATCTTGACGCCCCTGTTTACTCGCTCACCTCCCTGTGGGGCAGTTGCTGAACAGAGGGGCAGGAGGGGCAGACAGTGTGCTAACTAAATTATAAAGTTTAGATATTTTAGCCAAATAGTGCATCATTTATCAGGTATGGATGTGTCTGCGTCCCAAAGGACTGTTTCTTAGCTATATTTTGCACTGATGGGGTTCAGGATCCAGTACTTAATTTCTTCCATAGTGCACTTTGTAGGGAGCAGGGGGCCATTTGAGATTCAGCCCCAACACAAGATGAGAGCATCGCTGGATTGGTGCTATATAAGACTCATGGTAGCAATCTCATGACCAATAAGTTTTTATAAAGCAAAAGTTTTTGCAATAAACAGTGCTGTCTTATCATATGTTCATACTTATACACCAAAATCTTAAAAAAAAAAAAAAATCATGAAATGACCACAAAATACAGCGAACGTTCTCCTCGTTCACTGAGCCCTTTGTTGACCAAGGCAAAATGATTAATGGAATAATATTAAAACTTTTGTTTGTTTCTGATGAATATATAAGAATAAGAGCCAATAATTGGCCCAACAAACACGAAGCTCAGACCTCCATCTATAATAATTAACTGATTGGTCTTTATCTCTGGAAAAAAAGCTGGTCTTCGTTAGATGTGGTCTGCAGTCTCTAAGGCAAAAGGATTTCTAATAAAGTGGACAAAAACTGTAAGTGCACAGCTCCGATGGTGACATGCTGTATAAATCAAAATGAGTGGTCACGCCGTATTAACACGTAAGAACGAGATCTTAATGTGTGGGACCTAATTCATGGCCACAACTTATTTCCCTCGTTTCCGCACCCTAATAAGTCGTGGCCACTCATCAGGACCTGATCCCCATGCCATAAATCATGGCTATGAGCTAATTATCTCATTCCTACCACTTACTGAGTTGTGACCATATATCAGGATCTTGTTCGCAGGCGTAATTATGGCGTGGCCACACATTATTTTTATTTCTACAAGTGGGGCTCTGTAGCTCTGTGTACCATCATGTGCTTCATGTTGCTCCATCATGAGCTTCGATGGTGAGAAGCCAGTTAAGCAAATCACTCTGCTGCCTTTTAGGCCGGTTTGCCGCAGCGTTGGCATCTCTTCAGGCAGGTTAGCTCAGCTGGCCGTTGCTTTCAGAGTGTTTACATTGACACAGAGTGTAAAAGGCTGCTTTTCTGAAGGAGCTCTTCAAGCTGCAGACTGAATTTGATGTGTTTATTCAGTGTAGATGAAAGTTGCTGCAGCTTTAGCATTTCAGCAGAGTAGCTTAGCTAGTCTCTGCTTTCAGGCTGTTTCCACCACAGGCGACATGAAAAACTGCTTACATGCTGAAAGACTGACATTTGCAATGTTTCTCACGCTCGACTCCCAACACCTTTCAGTGCTGGTGTAAAGGTGCTGTTAAACTTGCTGTAAATGGAGCTGGTTGTTGCTCTCAGGCTGCAGGTCAGCTCTGCTCTGAGGTTCGCAATGAGCTGATTAGTTTGATCAGGTGTCATAGAGCAGGAAAGCCTTGAACGTGCCGGACCGAGATGAGGTTTGGGAAAAGCCAGGCAAGATTTACAGATGATTTACAGCATGGTGGGAACTTGGGCTGGAGTTCTGATTGACTTGCTTTGAGCTAGAAGGCTGGACCCCCACCTTAATGAAGAGATGGAGGTGGTGGGCTATAAGACCTTCATTACAAGAAGGTAGAGATGAACATTTATAGAGCGTTTAGCTTGGAAAGAGGAGCTTCAGGTCTTCCTCCCAACCTTGAAAGAAGTCATCTGCTACTGACTACTGACTATTGCTGGTTTGTTTCTAAGTCATCAGTTGTGAAGTTGTGCCATCCATGGCAGTGTAATCTGCACCTCTTGTGTCAGCTTAATTATGTCTGATTTGCATAATGCCTAATACTGAGCTCATCTGAACAAAGTATAATACAGGACAGATAATCCTAACAGAGCTTTTTTGCATATATCAGTCTTAAAGGTACAGTAACATAAATAGCCTGTTTAATTCTAGGGGATAAAGAGTAGCTGGAAAATGGCCATGTAGAAAAGGCTGATTGAAACATTACGACTATTTTCAGTTCATAAAACCACACAAACATCATAAGCACACATCCCGGAGAAAAATAAAGTACAAGAAATGTGTGGGCCCTTTAAATAAACCAGTTAAATTGCTTGTTACCACAAGAAGTGATTCGTTAGGCTGAGCTGACCAACCATTTCTGCAGCGTGCCATGGCTGGTCTGAGCTTTTAACAAGACCAGTTTTGTTGAAGATAAGCGTACAAAATGATTCTAATATGATGTTCATGCTCTACAACTTCACAGATTTCAAATACGTAGTTGAAAGCTGTAATAAGCAAAAACAGGTGTAGACGATTCTAAAATGACTGAGAAAGCTGTAGAAGATCAAGAATGAAGTCCTAATTAATATTCATAATGAGGTGGCTGAGCTAAAACCACTGCATTTCCCTTGTGTTCAGTGTTCTTTTAGAATTGGCAAGCTATTCAAAAATGTTGAGCTTGATTGAGTTTGAGCTTCGACTGTCGAACACGCACAAGAGAATCATAAATGAAAGAGAAACCAGAGAAACAGAAGTCATCAGCCCTACTGTGAGCTAAGGAAGGGCCTCCATTCTACTGTAGTTCAGTCTCGGTGTCTCCACTCACACGAAGAGGCTACAGAACAATGCGGTTGTTTTTGTTCAGAATCAGCCAAGTCAGATGAAACAGCGAGTCACACAGTGTCAGAAACTGCATAATCAAGTCTAACAGCGGTCACTGACCAACTCCACATAGGCCTGCAGTTAGCGCCATGCTAATCTTTGTATAAGCACTTGTAGACCTCTATATTGCACCATATGGCAAACAAAATGACTGAAACCTGAAATGTTTTGTTCTGTGTACATTTTCCCACTGCCTGCCATCTAATCCTCTGAATTACGAGGTCATTTATCAGTGAAAAATATTATTATTAATGGGAATTTAATTTTTTTTCAATGTCAATTTTTTGTTTTTGTGTTCCCCAAAATTAGCCGAGTCAGCAATGTTATCTATCATTTAATTATCAGTAGAACTAATCAATAAAAATTGCGTTTGTTATTTGTACAAAAAATCCAACATCAGGTGTTTTTCATTAGTTTCACTGGAAGGTTTTAGAGAGGCAGCGATCACACGACAGGCAGACGGGCAAAATGCAGGTAAATCCATCAGCCGCTCGTTAAGAATTACTTGAAAACCGCGAGAACAAGACCAGAACCAAAAAAACACAGCAAGCAGCAGGTTTGAGGATAATGAGGGGCAGAATGCCTCCTAAAACTGCCAAAGTTTTCACAAACTTCCACATTTAACAAACTTGCCATCTTAGAAAATTAATTCAGTGCACAGGACTGCTAGTTTGCACCTAGCATTGAGTGCATTTCAATATGTGAGGCTAACAACATAGTAATTTAGACACCCGTGTGACATTTGGAGGCAAAATAAGACCAAACATAACATTTTTTTTTTTTTTTTACTCCAGGGTCTGGTAGTAGTGATTTTCAAGAACGTTTTTTCTCCCAGTTAGCAAAATTTATCTTGCCTACTTGTGGGTTAAAGTCTTGGGTTTGTTTTGATCCAGTACACAACTGAGTCCTCGGCCCAGATCTGGCCCACACTCTGTAAAGTGAGGAGAAATCATGGATTTCTAAATCTGGTTATGTCCCAAAAATGTCTGCCACCGATTAATGATGGCACGGTTTCAGAGGTCTACAGGCTTGTCTGTCAGCACCATATCTCCAATATGAAGCACAAAGAAGCACAGTTGGTTGACCTCATAATGGCTGATTGAGGATATTATTAAAAGCACAAACGAGAGTTACTCCAAACGATTGTAATCAGAAGGAAAGACCTCAGTTTTGCTCATTTTTCTGTTGCAGTTGGTAATTTGAGGTGAGGCTCAGCTTTTCTCTCATGCCTTCCTGTAACGAGAGATCCTGGAGCATTTTAATACAAGAAAGGAAATACTTGTTAAAATATTAATAGAGATCGAAGGTCCACTCATTCTCACATTCTGCTTTTGTTTCTCCAGAATTTATCATAAAAAGCGTCAAGCTCTTCGTTCATCCTGCAAAAGAAGTGGAACGAGGCACGAACCTGACACTAACCTGCAATGCTCAAGTTAGCCATACCGGCGGCCGTCTCCCCCAGTACACGTACAACTTCTACAAAAACTTTGAGCGCAAAGCATTACACATACAAAAGATGGATGCTGTGGAGCAGGTGAACTTCTCCATCCCTAATGCTCGAGCCTTTGACTCAGGAATCTACCGGTGCGAGTTGGTGATCGAACAACAAAACTTAAAGAGCCAAACTGAGAGCGTCAAAGTCAAAGGTGAGTAGTTTACTCTCTGCATTGAACCATGTCCATTTCTGCACTTACCTTTTTGTCTTTTTAATAACATGATCTCTAAGTGCTGCTGTTGCATTTGTTCTGATGTGTAAAGAACATGATCTAACAAAGAATATTCAGAATAAATAGATGCTGCCTTTTTAATAACGCACATCACTCTTCACCAGGCTTTTTTGTTACAGATCAATAATTATTAAATTAGTGTTCTGACACCCATAAGCTGGACCCCCATCCCACCGCTGTCTTTTAAAGCTCAAAGCATAAACTTTGTCTTCTCTGCAGACCAGTTTCTGCTCCTGCTGGTGAACGTTATGAGCTATTGCGACCGAACACGCACAGCGTGTACTTAAACATTCCGATTGGGAAAGTAATCAGATACAGGCGTTTACATGGCTATTATTCTTCTGTTTAAAAGATTATTTGCAGGATCGCCCACCTCGCTTGATAGGATAAAAAATGTGTTCTGAATGGCCTCAGTCGGACTAGTGTATCCCGATTGAGGTGTGTCCGTGGACGTGTTGTATTGCGATTAAACTATTAGCTGGATTATTAATGGATTATCAGGCTGCATGAAAACATGGCTAGAGATAGGAAACATGGTAGAACATACTCTTCTATCTTTGCTAACAAACGCAGTAGCAATACTGAGCAGTACTGAGAAACCTTCAGATTTATATAAACTAACACAAATTAGTCCATTCTTTTCTCAGTTGAGGATAAAGCCTTTTTTTTTTTTTTTTTTGAATTATCAGTTTATATAGAATTTGCTAAGATAACATTCACTAGCTAAGTAACTACCACAGGTTTCCCTACTATTGGCCACTGTAAAGTACTTTACTCAAAAGTAAATTTAAATACCAAAATGTGTTTATTTTCAGAAGAGAGATGTGTGTAAAATAATTTCCAGGACTCAATTGACTTTGAAAGAAAATATGTTTTTCAATAATGACATTTTTGTTTATTTGTTAGTGTTAATACCGCTAGAATAGATCCCCCCTCACTTCGATTGAGAGACTGGCTGGGTTTTTCTGTAATTCATCTTTCTGTTTAAAACAGCATTTCATGTTTACAGTGGGATTAATGTCCTGTAGTGAACCCTTACTGTGGATATGTGACACTAGTTAGTAAAAACTCTTAGCAGTTAGATCAACTAGTAAGTTAAAAATGCACTTTCAATCTAATCTGGCACTCGTTTTGCTGCAGTGGACGAATAAAAAGCTTTTATACAGTAGTTAAAGAATTACTAGGTTAGTGCTTTATTCATTTCAAAAGTAAATGTGGGGGAACAACAATGAGATGAAAGTGCACAGTTTGATTAAGAATCTTTAACAGCACAGCTTAAAGTTGTTGATATCTAACACGAGCACAGTATTCCGTACACTTCAGTATTCCGCACACTTCCCTACAACTTTCCCTATTTGTGTAATAAAAACTTTCTTGTCATTTATCAGCGACACATCTGAGACATTGTCATATATCCTTGTTTCCATCAAAACGGTTGGCAAGAGTGTCTAAGCTGAGTTTGGACATCAAATCTGTGTAAATACAATACAAAGTTTTGACGGTAAAAAGAAGAAAATCAGAAGAAGCGTAACTTGTTGAAGCAACATGGTAAAGGTATAAAAACAGTCCTGGAAATGTTTGCTGTTGTTCAACCTGCAGGGCTGCAGGTGCCAGAGCTGATTGTGGATAAGCAGAGGGTGAGTGAGGGCGAGAGTGTGAGCGCCACCTGCAGGGCAGAGGAGGAAAAGGGTAGCCTGCAATTCTCCTTTAAAGATGGCACTAATGAAGTGCATAGAGAATCTTCAGAGATCGGCCACGTGCAGACAATATTGACCTTCCACTCCGCAAGGATCGCAAGACTGTCCTGCTTGTACTTAATTAATCAATTAGAGTCAAACATCAGTAATGTGGTCACTGTTGAAGTGCAAGGTAAGAAACTAGTTCATGCTTTCATTCATAATTAGATAGTTCGTACTTCATAAATCAAGTACAGTGATTTAAAATCACATGACTGATAAAATAATCCGGTTTCAGAAGTATCATTTTAAATGACCTTTAGTTTAATTGGAGATCATTTATAAGCTGTCCTTTATAATGCATGAATATGAAACATATGTATATGATTTTCTAAGTGAAATTGAGTTAACACATCCTCTAAACACACATCTGCACATTTAATACACATTTAACATATTGTAAGAAATAAAACGTATGCTACAATTTTTATGTTTTATTTTTTCCAGCATGTGAATTTCAATCAATACATTTTGTTTGCTCAAAGTTTGTGTGTTAGGGATGTGTTAACTTATTTTCACTTAGAAAACCAATAAAACATCATTTACATTTACATTTACGGCATTTGGCTGACGCTCTTATCCAGAGCGACTTACAATTTGATCATTTTACACAGGTAGGCGAAGGCGGTGTTAGGAGTCTTGCCCAAGGACTCTTATTGGTATAGTGTAGGGGGCTTGCCCTGGTCAGGGATTGAACCCCAGTCTACAGCATAGAAGGAAAAGGTGTTAACCACTACACTAACCAACCACTTTAACAGGCGTGTTCAGTTTTGCACACAGCTGTGCATCTGTTGGATAAATGCAGATTCTGTTTTGTTAGTGTTTCACTATTGACATTTTTTTAAACCCAGAGCTGGACATCAGGCCAACTATCACCTTCCAGCCATCCACAGAGGTCATCGAGGGGGACACTGTGCAGATCTTCTGTCGCGTGGACTCAAAATTCCAAAACTCAACATTCTCACTAAAGCTGATCAAAGGCAAGGACCTCCTCAAACCTGACATGAAAAACTCTAACTACAGTAAGGTGGTCCAGGCCACGGACACTGGGGAATACGAGTGCAGAGCTACAATTAACAGTGTCACCAAAACCGATGCTCAAAATCTGACCGTCAAAGGTGAGAAATGTTCACGTTCAAGAGGCTTTTTTGTCATTTTAGCTGTATACAAGTACTCAGTGAAACAAAACAACATTCCTCCAGGACCATGAAGCAACACAGGAACACAAGTGCCATTTATACAAAGTACAGGCACATATACACAGTACAGACACATATACACAGTACAGACACATATACACAGTACAGACACATATACACAGTACAGACACATATACACAGTACAGGCACATATACAGTACAGGCACATATACACAGTACAGGCACATATACACAGTACAGACACATATACACAGTACAGACACATATACACAGTACAGACACATATACACAGTACAGGCACATATACACAGTACAGACACATACACAGTACAGGCACATATACACAGTACAGACACATATACACAGTACAGACACATATACACAGTACAGGCACATATACACAGCACAGGCACATATACACAGCACAGACACATATACACAGTACAGACACATATACACAGTACAGACACATATACACAGTACAGGCACATATACACAGCACAGGCACATATACACAGCACAGACACATATACACAGTACAGGCACATATACACAGTACAGGCACATATACACAGTACAGGCACATATACACAGCACAGGCACATATACACAGTACAGGCACATATACACAGTACAGGCACATATACACAGTACAGGCAATGCAGCACAACAAATACAAAAGACTTACAATAAATCTAAAACAAACAGTACACGGTACTAAGAATATGCAGATTGTGCAAAGCAGGATGTGACATACTGTGACATATTAGCAGGTAGCATAGCATATAGCTTTAGCAGTCAAAGAGGTAGAAACCAGAACAACAGCAACAGAATATAGTATTTAGTTGATATGGTAATTCTAGCAGGAAATATCGTTAAAGAAATACAATATCAAAAGTGCAAATTATATTTAAATATTGTATTGAAATGTATTTATTTATGTGATTATTGTGTTCATTGTATTTATAACTGAATTTGGTCCACAGATTCTCTCTTTTGACAGGAATATTTAGTCACTATCGGGACAAAATATTTTAATTTTTTTATTTTTTTTCCCAGAATTTAGAAATACCAGTACTGCCGTAATGGCTTAGCAACACTTTAGCAACCACCTGGGATTGCATATTAATGGCTTAGCAACACCATAGCAACCACCTGGGATTCCATAGTTATCGCTTAGCAACATCTTAGCAACCCCCTGGATACCATAGTAATGGCTTAGGAACATTTTAGCAACCACTTGGGATTCTATAGTAATCGCTTAGCAACATCTCAACAACCACTTGGGGTTCAATAGTAATGGCCTAGCAACATCTTAGCAACTACGTGGGATTCTGTAGTAATGTCTTAGCAACATCTTAGCAACCACCTGGGATTCCAAAGTAATGGCTTAGCAACACATAGAACATAGAAACATAGAAACATTTGTAATACAAGAAATCACTTTAGAACCTCTGTGATCTCAGTTTAAGTTGCTCTATAAATAAAAATACCTTTCTTATAAAAATTAGTCGCAGTCTTAGACTTTTGTTTCTCAATCAAAGATATTTTTATTTATTCTGCTTAAAACTGACAGATTTGTCTCACAAGCAGGACTTTTCTATTACTTGTTCCAAACTAATGTGTTCTTTCTCTCTCCTAGAGTTGTTTTCCAAGCCGATTCTGACCATAACGCCAGTCGGAGTGTTTGAAGGGCAGCCGTTTACGGTCACTTGCAAAAGCTCCGACTTTGCCTCAGAGAGAATCAGCCGGGATCAAGTGAAATATTCCATCCTCATGAACGGACAATCCGTCACTCTTGGAGCGTTTAATGGAGAGTACAATGCTACAGCCAGCACACAGACCAATGGGAATTATACGTGCAATGCTCAAGCAAATAACATCTTGAAATGGAGCCAGCTTCAGATCTTCAAAGCTAAAAGTAAAACAGCCTTTCCCTAAAAATTTAACGACAAGTACCCATTTGATTTGTCTTTGTTTTAGAGGTTCACTTCTTTACACTGTAAAAAACAAACTGGCTAGCATGTTCTTTTACAGCCACTTAATTTCTAGGTATATAGAAAGGTCAGTGTGTGAGGAGCCCTTGTGTACTAGGTAATTATGGTGATACTTTAATTGAAGGGTGCCTTTATAACACATTCATAACATCTTACACAAACACTTCATAACATGTTCATCAGTGTGTAAATCAACGTTCATAAAGCATACATTTTACATTGTATTAATATAGACTACTAGGTCAATTTACTGAGATATATTTTTCAAAACAAGTGTCTTCTTTTTTTAGTTTGAAATCTTATTTTCAGCTAAACGCCTAATTTCTGGACAGCCAAAATAAAAATGACCTTGCTTTATTCCTTTGGTCATTAAGTGTTTTGACACTTTGGCACATTTTGCCTAAACTTTCAGCTTCTTTTTAATTGTTTCTGCTTAAGCATTTTGCACTTTATTGTTCTTTCTCTGTTTTACTTTGTCTTCTTTAAAATTTGCCAGAGGGTTAATTCAATATTCTGTAAATTGTTGAGAAAAATGTTATTTATCCTAAGTTTAACTCTCTTAAGGTTAAATGCTAGCACTGTTAGCGGTGTTCTTCCTCATGTATGGTATTGGAGAAGGAACAAGTATAGTTGTGCATTGGTTATCCCATTTAATTGACATGCGTTAGTGCTAAATGTTGCAATATTATTCCTAAGATTGATCATTCCTGTTTTCCTTTTACCTCTAAAGTGATGGAAGCTAAAAAGACTGAAATGCATGTTATGTGGATCTTTGATTTGCAATGCAAATTAATCTACTTACATTCATGTGGCTGCCCAGCATCTACAAGGAATGGCATGAGTACTATGATTCTGTAAAATTCCTTCATGCAAGGAGTCCCACCACCACACTAATTTTAGGAACATGGAATGATTGTTCCTAAGCATATTTATGAGCAGTTTACTTTCTATATAGTGGCATGTAAAGCAACAAACCCTTAAGAAAAAACAAGTAATTGATGTTGAAAGTATATATAAAACATGCCTCAGTGTTCGTGTTAATGGACCAAAAAGATAGTTATTTTGCCTGTCCAGAAATGAGGCATTTTACTGAAAAGGATATAATTTTTCAAAATAAAAAATGAGGACTTCTATTTTGGAAAAAAAATGCATCTCAGTAAAATGACATCGTAGTCCATATTAATATCATGTAAAACTTGGAATATGCTTTCTGAATGATTAAATCAACATTGATGCATATGTCATGATGTGTTTCTGTAACATGTTATGAATGTGATATGTTGACACCCTTCAAGTAAAGTGCTACCATAATTATTTTGGCTTTCACGATGGAAACAGCCTAATTAAATTACAATTGAAATGCCAAACAGGTTCTAGATATTAACTGGTACAAACTTCACAGTACTGTTTTTATTATTTGTCAGTAAAACAATAATACATTATTTTGTACAAAGTTTTTTGTACAGACTTTTATATGTTGTACTTTGCTCGTTGTATTTCATACACACTACCTGCTACACTGAAAAAACTTGGCTTTGGAACTTACCATCACCTAAAATGAATGCAAGTAAAACAGAAAGAACAGGAAGCAGTGATTTGTAAACTGTCTTTCACAGGTATTTCATTGAACACAGCAAAAAGAAGAGATTTTAAAGTAATATCTCTGAGTCTGAACATATTGATGTTCTGGACTGTAGATGGTGAGATCTCTAAATCCATTGCTATCATGCATTGAGAAACATCATTAAACTCTTGGACTCTTGGTTATCTATTCACCTGCAAACCTGTGGAAAGTCCCAAAACAGGTGTTTTTGATCAATGCACAAGCTTCTCAGTCTTATGGTGCCCCATCCCAAGTATTTACAGTGTGTTGCAGGCATCAAATTTGGTATATTATTTTTAAAAATGTTTGTATTTTTTTTTTTTTAATGCATTGCGTCTAGACTGTGTCTGATTTTTTTTCTGCTTCTTTCTCTAGTGCTGGTCTCAAAGCCAATCATTGAGGTGGTGGATAAGGTGGTCCTGGATCGTCCATTTAAGATTCACTGCCGCTCAGAGTATGGGAGCTTTCCCATCAACTACACATTGATCAGAAACCAAAAGCCGCTGAACCAAATCCTGTCTTGGCACGAGAATGACCACGCCTCCTTCTCTGCTGTTATTTCCACCAAAGAGGAAATCCAAGACTACAAGTGTATCGCGCAGAACAGTCAGAACAGTCCTCCACTGATGAGTGACGCTCTGTCAGCGCCAGTTATAGGTGAGTTAACCATAATGTTCAGTTATGATATTTCTTTCCTAATCCATAATAACAGCACTTACAGTTGTGTGGGGCAGGTCTAGCAGGACAGAAATTTCACAAACTGACTTATGGCAAAGGTGGCATCCTGTGACTGTGCCATGTTTAAAAGTCACTGAACTCTTCAATACGACCCATTGTAATGTTGTCAGTGTTTGTCTATCAAGACTGCAAGGATATGAGCTTAATGCGATCCACCTGTTAGGAATGGGTGTAGCTGAAACATCCCAACGTTTGTCATATATATGTATATGTACATATATGTGTATATATATATATATATATATATATATATATATGTGTGTGTGTGTGTGTGTGTGTGTGTGTGTATACATATTGTATATAGATTTTCTATATAGATTTGTTCCTCCAAAGGCGTCTTTCTTGGCTAGCAGTTACTAACTTAAGGTCCCATAGGGTTCTACTCTTGGCCCAATACTTTTTAATTAGTTTTTATTACAGAGGTTGGAAAACATTGAAAATTGAATTAAGTTTTATAGAGCTGATACTGTCATATGCTCTTGTGGATATGGAAAAAATACAGAAACGTATAGCAACCTGCAAAAGTCTTGTCCAGAAAATTATATGTAAAGCCAATTTTCTCTGTGCTAAACATTTATTTGTTTATTTATTTTATCCATTTTCACAACTGTGCTCATGAAAGTCAGTTATAATAACAATCTCTCTTCTAGAACACATATTGATGAGGTATTTTTTAAAAAGTCATTTACAAAAGGAATCTCAATTAAATTAACACTTTTTGAGATGCCATCTATTACACTGCACCAGGTTTTACTAATAGTGATTTTAAATACATCCACAACTTTCACATGGATACCACAATTTCACCTTTTTGTCGGTTTATACTACTTTAAGCAACCCGTTTACTTTTCAAGCACTTATGTACCAAGATAAAGAGAAAACAAAACCCATAATAGAGAAAACGCATGGACTTGTATATTGAAATGTAAATATATTTCATATTCCTTTTGCTTGCAGTTCCTGTAAAGAAGGTATCTCTGGTAGTCCTCCCGGGGCCTGACCAGGTTATAGAGGGTACTGATGTTTACCTCATCTGCAACGCTGGCATTGGAACTCCTCCAATCAGCTTTAAATGGTACCGCTTGGGCAACAACAGCGCACTGATGTCCAACACGGTTCAGGTCAATAACTCTGCACATAAACTCCCCAAAGTGAGCAGCAAAGACAGTGGCACGTATTACTGTGAAGCCTATAACAACGGCATTGAGCACTCCCAGAGTGACAAAGTCACCTTCACAGGTGAGTCAACTCATAAACCAGAAACTTTCTCTTCAATGAGACAGATAGCAGGTGCCAAAGGTGAACCGTGATATGTGTGATAAATATAAAAGCACACTTGAAACATCTGATATTCATTAGCAGTGTTTGGGTAGTCACCCCAAACAGTAATCTATTACAAATATACTAATGTCTTCTCACAAATGGTAATGGGATTTTTTTTTTACTCATTACTTTCTGATAAAGTGATTTTCACTGATCATTAGTTTACTTTTGTGTTGCTCCCTAAAACCCAAACACATCTGTACCAGCTAGAAAGAAAACCTAGCAGTCCTTTCAGGAGTTAGAAAGTAGTTGCTAACCAGAGCATTGGCAAACCATGACTATTAAATGGTTCAATGTCTCAATTTGAGCTATGAACATTCAAACCTGGTCAGAAAATGAGGAAAAACTGACCTCAACAGTAATGCCAATTTCTGTCAGTTTGAGCCATAAACATAAAAACGTGGCCAAAACATCAGGAAAAACCCACCTTAACAATAATGCCAACTTCTGTCAGTTTGAGCTATAAACATCAAAATGTGGTCAAAACAACTCGACTATAACCTCAACTATAATGCTAATGTCTGTTGGCACACCTATGGGACTCTAGTGGTTTGTTAGCACCAAGCTAATGGCGATTGGCATTAAATGAACATTTTTGGCCTTTCTAGATTAAACATAAACCTTTGAAAAAAGACATCCTATGTTTTACCTGAAGCTTGCGACAGATTTCAGTAAATATTTTACCTTGTATCAGTTTCACAGTAACTCCTTCAGTTGAGAGTCTGGTACAGAGTTGCTGTCGTTGTTTTCTGTTTCTAAAATCACATTGATTAGGCTGTGGATATTTATAGTCAGTGACATATCTGGAACCTCCAGAAGGCAAAACTGGTCTCAATGGAAATCAAAACATGATCGGCTGATTCCTCTGTCAGCTCCTAATTATGTTAGTAGTTAACCACCTTGATATTTTTTCAAACCACCACAACATTTTATGTCTATTTTAACATCTTGGCTGTAAATATGTCTCAGTATGTGGTAACATACTAGTACAGACATTAAAAAAATAAAAATATAAACAAAAACACAGGCTTACTTTGCTGTGCTTTAAGCTTTAGCTCAGCTATAGCCGCTTTTCACACATCTCCGGCAGGAAACTTTCCCTCAAAAGTGGAATGTTTTCTTGAAAAATATGTATTAACATTAGATTTTTTTACAAGGCTGAAGCCTGCTTCATATTCTTCAGCTTCTAGTGAAAATTTTCCTGTTCCACTTAAATGGTGCCTGAGACACCACAATGTAACTGCTGCAAAAGTGTAAGGCCTTCTCTTCAGCTCCTGAAGTCCTCACCAGTGAGAGAGCTCGCTTATCTGTATCTACCTAGACACCATGCAAAAACACAATTACTGACTGGACAATTTTTCCATTTTAAGTATTTAACCCTTTTGTTTCCATCCAGAACTTACCAATAAAGCAAGAGTAATACTGCGTACAGTTTATATAAAAGTATAATACGTACAGTTTATATAAACATGATTCTATGGGATAGAAATTAACTTAAAATTACTGATGTATTTTTTCCCCGTCTCTTTCCTTTGCAGTGAGAATGGCCCATTGGAAGATTGGCATAATCGCTACTGTTTGTCTGCTGTTGTTGGCGTTGTCTGTGGTGGTCCTGCTCAAGTACAGGTCTAAGAGAGGTAGAGAGACCTACAGCCCGCCAAGTGTGGCACTAGCACCCCATGCCTGACCTTCCTATCAACAAAAAAAACCCTCTTTCATCCTCTCTCTCTGTCGCAGGTAAACGAGAGACTGCTGCCCAGCTCTCAGTGTGAGTGTGCTTGCTTGTTGGCTTCTTAGACCACATTGGAAGGCGGAGAATGTTACCATTAGCTATTACTAGCCACAGTTATTGGGACCCTAATTTAGCAAGTGGTTTGAGACAACAGTGACGGGTGGTCCTTAGTGTATTAATAGTCTACTTTGCTGTTGTGATGAGTCAAATAGCTGGAGTGCTATCCTAAACAGATACATAGAGTGCAACAGAGTGATTCTAGAGCTGGCTTTACATGATGAACAATAGCGTAAATTGGCACTAGTGAATTGTTTTTTTTAACAGCCAACGTGCGGAACAAAAGTTGTGAAGCAAAAGTAATAAAACAGATAATGAAAATAATTATATATAACAGAGATTCCATCTTTCACGTAGGCCCAACAGCTTGGCAGATAGCTAACAGGCTAACAGCCTTCCCCAAAAAATTTTGGATTTAATTTAGCATATTTTCATACATTTTTATGTAATTTTTATCTAAAAAGACATTTCTGACATGTGACAGATCACCAAGTAGGTGTGAATGGTGTATCATTCCTAAATACATTAAGTAAACAATATATGTTTTAGATCAGCAGGCAAATTTGAGGGGGGCTTAATAAAAAAGGAAGACAAATTAAATAAAAGAGAAGAATATTTAAAAAATAGTGTTTTGTTACCATTTCATGGGTGCTGTGTTAAATGCTGCTTGCTAATGTCTGGTACGATTTGGTTTTGCATGTGTACAAACTGAGAGAAACGAAAAGAAATAAGAGTTTACATGCATAGAGAAATCTGATTACTGAGCTCAAATCCAGCTCTCTTTATGGGATTTCTAGACCTTACTCCAATCTAAGAAACTGGAAAATGCTGTTTAAAACTGCAGAAATCCGATTACGATCAGATTATTAGTGCATGTAAATGCACTCCCTGTTAAAATTAGACAAAAATCTAAGTATTTATTGTGTTTCAGTCAGAATTTTTCTAGTTGTTCTACTTCTAATTGTACTAGAAAAGCCATCACAGATCAGCACAGCTGGTCACCAGGAAATCCAGCATATGTTGCTTTCGGTGCTGGAAAAGCTAGATAACCAGCATTATCAGATAAACAGAACCCAAACAACATAAACCAGCTTAAACCACCTTAGACCAACATGGACCACATGCTTGGAATGCAAAATACAAAAGATGATTCAAATAATGTTGCCTGTTTGCTGGTAATCATCTTATTATCTGGCTTATCTAGTGAGGTTAATAATATGTTAGCTAGGTGAACATGCTATCTGTTTTGCTAGCATTTCTTCTGCTTTGTTAGCTCACTGTATTATGTTTTTTCAGGTTGCTCATTTTCTCCTATCTTGACAAAAAAACTGATTCAAATGCAGGCTAAATGACACAGAGCAGATGACTTATACAACCAGAAGAAAGCGAGCTAAGTTAGCTAATCCTGCTAACTAGTGGAATAATTTAATGTGTTACATTTGACTTTCATTATTTTTAACACCTTCATTCAATTGTCAAGTTCCATGGAAGTTACATTGCAACCGAAATTACATGCAACCTGAGGTTAGGTAGAGAAACATTTCAGCATGCAAAGCCAGCCTACATGTCCAATCACACTTCAAAATTCAAATATCTCGTATGACTGTGGCTAAAAAGTGTCATTATATTTGTAGAAACTGTTCGAGCTCTTGCAAAACAGTCAAAAATTGGGTTTTTCTGAGGGGAAAAAAGCTGGAGGTTTTTTTTGACACTTTGAGCAGTGGAGGAAGGAAGTTCTCTCTCTCGCTTCTGTCCAATTCTGAAACTAATCTTCTCTTCACCATTTCTCAGAAAGCCTGCAAGCCCTAAATCAGATGACACAATAATCTCACCCCCATGACGCTCTCTAGCGCTGCTAAAGGTAGCTCCTTTTGTTCTTTATTTTCCCCTCAGTACCTTCATCATCCCATCCCACCTGTCATTCAACTCAGCACTCTGTAATCTATATTGGTAATACAAACAATCAAGACTTTTAGAAGTTTGATTATGATTGTGGTTCTGGCAAACAGCAGTGGGCTAGAGTTTTAACGCATGCTAACACTTGCTATTGCGCATAGAAGTCTTGCTAGCTAACACAAGCGCACATTTTGGACTGCAGGTTCCATTTTTAATCCAACTCAACAGCTCTTCCATTTCACCACAGCCATTTCAACACTTTCTATCCACATTTTTCCTGATAGAAGAACATTCTCAGTGTCAGAGCACATACACATTCTGAATGCTAGCTACCAGGCCTTTAGTGATGAGAAATGCTAAATGCACCCACTGAGCATTCATACCCACGGTGCATTGTGTGAAGAAGTCGTCAGTGCAGCGAACCATTCAGACGGTTTTAGCGAGGGGACCTTATTTTGCAATGTTATTACGTTCAAGTTGACATTTTGTGGACTTTTGCCATCTGAAAAACACTATATAGACAAAAGTGTTCAAAAACCTACACATTACACCTGCAGAAACCTTTGACATCCCATTCTAAATCCATAGGCATTGATACGGAGTTGGTCCCCCTTTGCAGTTATGACAGCATCCTACAAGATTTTAGAGTGTGTCTGTGGATTTGCAAATTCATCCAGAAGAGCATTTGTAAGGTCAGGCACTGATGTTGGATGAGAGGGTCTGACTCATAATCTCCTTTCTAGTTCATCCCAGCTTGTTAGATGGTGTTGAGGTCAGGGTTCTGTGCGGGCCAGTCAAGTTCCTCCACACCAAACTCACCCAGTCTGTGCCTTTATGGACTTGCTTTGTGCACAGAGCTCAGTCATGCTGGAACAGAAAAGGGTCTTACCCAAACTGGTATTACAAAGTTTAAAGCATACAATTGTCCAAAATGTTGTTGCTAGGCTGAAGCATTAAGATTTACCTTCACTGGATATAAAGGGGTCTAGACCAGCCCCTGACAAACAACCCCATGGCATTATCCGTCCTCCACCAAACTTTACAGTGAGGCAGGTAAGGTTCTCCTGGCATTCGGCAAACTAGTCCATCAGACTGCCTGAGAGAGCAGTCCAGTGGCAGCGTGCTTTACACCACTCTCCCGCTGATGCTCAGCATTGCGCATTTTGATCTTAGCCTTGTATATAGCTGCTCGGCCATGGAAGCCCATTTTATGAAGCTCCTAATGTGCAGTTCTTTTGCTGATGTTGCTTCCGGCGGCAACTTGGAACTCTTTAGTGAGAGATTGAACAGAGAATTGGCACTGTGCTCTTCAGCACTTGGCAGCCCCACTCTGTGAGTTTGCGTGGTCTCCAGCTTTGTGGCTGCGCTCTTGTTGCTCCGAGATGCTTCCATTTCACGGTAATAGCACTTACAGTTGACAGGGGCAGATCTAACAGGACAGAAATTTCACAAACTGACTTTTGAGAGTCAGAGGTGGCGTCCTATGACAGCAGCATGTTTAAAGTCACTAAGCTCAACAGTTTGTCCCATTCTACTGCCAGTGTTTGTCTATCAAGTCTGCTGCAAGACTGTGTGCTTAATTTTATCCAACTGTTAGCAATGGGTGTGGCTGAAACACCTGAACTGAATAATTAGGAGGGGTGTTCTAATACTTTTGTCCAAATAGTGTAGTAATAAAGTGGTTTAAAAGTAACTGTTTTATCTGTGCAAACCTGGCTACTTGTTTGTTGCAATGCGTCAGTGCTAGCCAGTTGGCCAATATGGGCGAGTTACTGTTAACAGCTGGTTTACAACTTTAATCATGTGAGGCTAATAATGGCAACACTTTTACAGAATTAGAGGATGAGACTGAATACTGCCGCCTCAGAGGATAAATGTAAGGCCCAAATGAACTTAAATTACATAGCTGAACAAAAGAGTAGCCTTAACAGTGGTTCCCCTGATGGGGAATATGTGCACATACCCTATATAATAGAATAAATACAACTAAACAAAGTAAAATACAAAAAAACTACTTTGCTAGATGACAGTTTCACACAGTGCATTGTGGGCATGTGTGTTGAGTATCTCCCTTTAGCGATATGCATTTGTATGCATGGATCTGTTGTTTATGTCTAGAAGGTAGACTTGCATGCATTTCGAGCTCAGTCGTGTTGGAGTCGGTCATCAGCCACTGACTGGCATGAGTGGAGCCTCTGTGTGGGTGCAAGCATGTTAGCGTTCTTGCTTTTCTGCGTTTTGCTGTTTTTGAGGTCGATCCCCAACCTCCCCCTCCCCCCAATCTTATTACAGGCGGAGTGGCACACTTCGGCTCCAGGAAGAAGAATCTGACCAATGGAGCTCAAATAATATCGCTGCTGGAACAAGCGACAGTAACTCCTGCACAATTCTGAACGCAGCGTAGAAGCCAGACGGTTCTGGACCAAAAACGGGGGAAATACTTAACGTGAACTGAGCTGAAACTTAATGAACATGATTTGAGGACCTTTAAACATCATCTAAAGAGAAAGTGACAGGAAATCAGTGTTACGGATACAGACGAGGAGGAGCATCTGCACCGCGTTTTGGATTGGCATGTTATCAGTGATGACCTTTTTTATTCCTCATTCCCCCCCCAAGTTTCTACACTCTATTTATTTCCTTTGATGCCTTCTCACTACCAACCTCCCCCTCACTCGTTTTCACAGATCACTTTAAATATTCTTGAAAGAAAATTTGCTGCACACTAATCACTTAAACTGATGGTAAATAAAGCATCACAAAACACCACAAGCTGGAGAGAAAGTGTGGCCTGAAGGGGAGTTCCACTACTATTTCCACACTTCTGCATAATAAGTGCCTGAGATGTAAACACAGTGATTCTGGGTGGTTTGGTGTGAAATGGGTCAGATGTCTTTACAGTGGTGGTGATAGGAACCAGGGGTCGCCATGACTACAACACAAATATAGACATTTTATTTACTGTCCAAAACCACCAGTGAACCCACACGTGTCTTCTGAGTTTTATATGGAACGTTGAAGGGAAAATAGTGGAAAATCTGAAATAATACGTTTTCTTTGGGGGCTAATTTGCCTCAACACGCCCTGCATGTATCACCATGAATGACTTTAGAAATACATTTTGAGCCAAAATCATCATAAAACAATGTCTCAAATGCCAGGCGGCATATTAATTACTGTTTCACACCAAACTACTTTAATCACTGAATTGCACAGAGGACCATCACTGGCACTGCAGATTAGTCTAAGACTAATCCATGTCCAGGAAGCTAGCCTTTAAAGAATGTATTACCATGCTGTCAGACCACCTTCTCCCTTTTCATTCAAGGCACATTTTTTATTTTTATGCAGGTTTTATTTGTTTATGAATTTGCAATTTGCTTGTCCTACCTTTTGCTGTATAAGCTGGGTGAATGTGTGTTTTGTTTTGGTTTGGGCGATTGATTTCACTGTGGAGTTATCACTAAGAACACGTGTGTATATATTTGAGTTGATAATTAGATTGCACTGAAGAAATAAAAACGCTTTATTTTGGAAATTTCGATCTTTAAGAGAATTATTATTGTATTATATTATTATTAGATTTATTTGTACCTATTGGTCTAATCTTATCTATCTATCTATCTATCTATCTATCTATCTATCTATCTATCTATCTATCTATCTATCTATCTAATCTTATCTATCTATCGATCTGTCTAATCTTATCTATCGATCTGTCTAATCTTATCGATCTATATATATATATATTAATTCTTGTTTCTATCACTTTAATCTCATTAAACTCAGGACTTTGTGTGGAACTAATTGTATTGGAAAAATAATGTATTAACTAATCTGCATAGAACAAGACCAATGCTTTAAATGATTTAGATACAGTTTCCCACTTTTAGAACTGAAACATGATCATAATTATCGGCACTCTTCATCTGTTATGCTAAGGGGAAAATCAGGCCTGGCCAGATGCTTACAGTTGAATAGTGAGGCAAAACGTATGTGCCCATACAAGCTACAGTACAAGCAACAGTACACCGTCCCAGCCTGTCTTTGGTTTTTCTATGCAAAAAACTAACCTGCTAATCTTAATTTGTTAAATAAAAGTCTGTTCTAAGTCAACTCAGTTGGAAATGAAAAGGCTGGGATGGCAATAAATTTGACCAAATCACTGAACTGAGACGCAGTTTATTCTAGGCGTAGTGTGAGTAAATGAATGCCACAGGCTGAGGAAATCCACTGATTGCTGCTAAATGTAAGAAATGCAGTTCTACTCCAAACAGTAACTTCCTGTTAGTCTGAATAAGCCACAATAATCACTGCAGTCTCAGAAAGTCAGTGAACTGAGATACAACACATGCTCTGGACCCAAACGCCGGTTGGGTTTTTTTTGGTCTATATTCAGGCTGTGGTGTTGATTCTCTGTCTGATAGAGTAGATTCTAGTAGTTTGGGGCTCTTTAATAAGCTTAATCAAAATGAGGAAAGAAACCACTTCATTAAACAGAGTAAAATAATGGCTTTACAACCTCCCTCTGCTGTGTTTAGAGTTCAGGTTTGACGTGTTGCTGTTTTTTTTGTTTTTATTTTTTTGTTTTACTGTGTTTTCTGCAGTTGGAGTCGTCCGCAGTGTCTGGAGCCAGAGACCACCGGACACAGGTAAAGTCCACCTACAGTGCTGAATCTCCACAGCTCCCCAGGCTGGGTTCAGTTAGAACAACACCAAACCGCCCCCCCACCCCCCGCCCCCTGGAGTTACACACGATTTTTACACACAAATGCACAATTTTTATTTATTTAGTGAGTTAAACGTCTCACAAAATAATAATCCTCAAATTTAAACATAATAGGTGCCATAACTTTTGGCATGCTACAGTGTGTGAGTGTCTATGTGTCTGGGTGTCTGTAGGTGACAGTGGTGATGTCGTGGACATGGAAGAGCCGAATGTGGAATACACGGAGGTGCTGCATCCACAGGCCGACCCCACACGAAGTAAACCGACCTTCACTAATGTAACACGAAGGAAGCACGAACTTAATAACAAACCGCTGGCCATAAAATACTAACACAGTTATTGTGTGATTTTTATCTCTCCCTCACTCGCTTTCTCTCCCTCTCTCTCTGTCTCGTTCTCTCTCTCTTTTTCTCTCTCTCTTTCTCTCCCTCTCTTTCTCTCTCTCTCTCTTTCTCTCCCTCTCTCTCTGTCTCGTTCTCTCTCTCTTTTTCTCCCTCTCTTTCTCTCTCTCTCTCTTTCTCTCTCTCTCTCTTTCTCTCCCTCTCTTTCTCTCTCTCTTTCTCTCTCTTTCTCTCTCTCTCTCTCTTTCTCTCCCTCTCTTTCTCTTACTCCTTCTCTCGCTTTCTCTTTCTCCCTCTCTCGCTTTCTCTCTCTCTCTTGATCTTTTCTGTTCCCTATTACTACCTACTTCCTTTGCTTTTTTTTCCACTCATTCTAATTTTCTTCCATTCTTTCTTTCCTTTTTTTCTTATTGCTCTTTCTCTCATACCTTCTCACTCTTTACTTCTTTCTCTCTTAAATTCTCTCCATTCTCCCTCTTATTCTTTCTTTCTGTTTCTCTTTCTGTCTCTCTCTCAAGTTCGTTTTCCTTATTGCCATGAAAAAATTACATTTGTATTGTTAAAGCTTTGCCACAATCATCTAAATAGTCAAGATAAACATGTCAATTATTATATAATAATAAAACAAACAAACAAAAACTATAATGCACATATAACGGTGAGATGCGTTCATAGTAGTGGTCACTCACTGTCCCAGAGTCTGTGTCTCTCTCTCTCTCTCTCTCTCTCTCTCTCTCTCTCTCTCTCTCTCTCTCTCTCTCTCTGTGTAAACAGGATAGGTGGAGCTGATTACTGCAGTAATGCTCACTCACATTCTAACATCTTAGCTCAACCAGCTTATATAACAGGCGGTTTGTCGGGGTGGTTTTCAGGGTCCTCAGGGAGACGTGTCTGGCTGGCTGTTCTGGAGGTTTAGGGCTGAGCGGAAGATGTTTAGTAATGATTGTATCATGTGGAGATAAAGGGGAATTCCAAGCCAGTCTTGTCTCATATTTGCTTTGATGTTCACACAGTGATCAACTGAGATATCAATGCTAAATGCGCTGGCACCAAAGGGAAGTTTTACAATTTGAGATGTGAACATTAAAGGGTTAATTTTTGTTCTCTCTCTTTTTCTCCTTAGTTCCACTAAAGAAAGGTACAGATACTGTATACAGTGAGCTTCAGACTGCTCCGCAAGGTACGGCCCTCTGCACACACATACAATGACATTACTTCATCCATTGAAAGTAGTGATTCTGCCAAAAATAACTTAACCCCAAAATATAGTTGATCATTGAACATGTTTGGTATCTGAAATCTCTTTCTTAAGATTTGTACTGGAGCAATGAAGACAATTTAGCTGAGAAGAAATGGAAACTTATGTACATCAAATGTACATTAAAGAATTGTTACTGTAACTGCAACTTTGTGAGCAGAAGTAAATGGTATGGTCCATGGTATGTACCATTCTTCACAGGTTGTGAAGAACCTGCGTTGACTTCTAGCAATTCTTTCTTTGAAGCGTTTTTTATTCACTGGTCGTGAAACATGTCTGCGGTCCATGTCCATCAGTTTTTTTCTCTTTCGGCCACAATTCTGATGATAATTTCATTTAGGCTGGGATTTCTGCCACTGCTGGTGACCGCAATTCGATAACTGGAAATTGAGCTATTTCCTTCACTCTGTGGCCTTTAGGGCGCCCAAATGCAATCACTCTTTTTGCCAATCATTAACATCTGCTTTGCAAACCATTTTCCACACATGGAATGGGACATTCACTGCACTGTACCACCTCTTCTCAATCTCAATCCTCATGCAACGCCGTCTGCAGGAGCCTGAAGTTACTACCATCTCAGTCATGCATGCCAATTAATTTTTCTGTCCAGGGAACTTATATAATATATATATTTCAATCAGCATCGTGCTAACTACTGTATAGAAATAAACAAAAGTACAGGCTCTTAGCATGCTGCTAACTGCATGCCTACAGTCATTTGCAAAATTTTGGTTTGGGCGTCCCAGTCGAATTTCACGTTTTGTTGATTTTCTAAGTCAGAGGATCCTCCAGTCCGAGTTTTCAGAGTTCCTCTGTCTTACATTCTACGTAAGTCTAGAGAGGCTATGAGATGTTGCTATAATTTTTTGGATTGTTATCTTGAGATAGCGAGCTAATTATCTTGAAATCACAAGATAACTAACTTTGTAAATCCCTTGTAGCACAAGTGTAAGTGGTTCTCTTGCTACTGGTTAATTTAAAGGCTTTTCTCCAAATCCATCGTGAAAACTAAACACAGTATTGATGTGAAAATAGACCATCTTAGCGTAACATAAACAGCATGTCGATTAACATTTTACTAATATGGACAAACAAACAAACAAATTCCTCATTGGCTGCATGCAACACAAAGGGTATAAGGTGTTCAGAGGGAACTGAGTCTTCAGAGGTTACCTCTTTAACCGTTTACATCAAATTAAAGTCCCCTATAAACTCCGACTGGAACTTATAAAGTCTTGTTTGCTGCCAACTCGAAAGTATTGCTAGTTTTTACTTGAACAAAACTTTTAGCTTAGACTTCAGAATAGCAGTAGCATCACTCGAACTGAAATATTGTACAATAATGAAACTTTAATGAATTCTCAATTATGACACTGCTCTTAGAAAAGGTCAACAAATTATATGAGCAATATAACTGCAACGTTTACACTCCCACCAAGTCACACAAACCTTAATGTGGGATTTCTTTGAATGTAGCAGTTGTTGCAAGTGAAAACTTCAGTTCTCAGTCGCTGTTTACGTGTAAGATTTTTGCCGATTACAGACTCAGGCTGAGGTGTTTATTCTCACTCTGCTCAACAATCTGATGAAAATCTTCGTTTACATGCTTGCTACAAGTAATCCGATGCAGAATTTATTTATTTATTTATTTTTTTTACATTTATGGCATTTGGCTGACGCTCTTATCCAGAGCGACTTACAATTTGGTCATTTTACACAGGGAGGCCAAGGTGGTGTTAGGAGTCTTGCCCAAGGACTCTTATTGGTATAGTGTAGGGTGCTTGCCCTCGTGGGGGATTGAACCCCAGTCTACAGTATAGAAGGCAGAGGTGTTAACCACTACACTATCCCAACCCGCACATGCGTGGAGCAGCGCTGAGAGTGACCATTACCATGACAACGAACATCACATGAGGTCCAGTCAGTGTGAGATGAGCAGCAGTGAGCAGTGCTTGTGTTTTTAATGGCTTTAAACTGACGTCACACTCAGAAAAAACGTCCTTCACGTGCACTTATAAAGGAAGACGTTGTGCTCTGAGACACACAAGCTGGACGTCCGTCCTTCTGATTGGAGTGTATCGGATTCAGGCATTTACACAGATATTATTCTAATATTTAACAGATTATTTGGAGGTTTACCCACCTCGTTCAGTCGGATAGAAATTGTATTCCGAATGGCCTCAATCGGACTGGATTATTCCAGTGGACGTATTTACATGGACGTATTCTATTCAGATTGAGCTATTAGTCGGATTATTAACAGATTATTAAATTAAGTGATACTTACAAACGGGGAAATTCCACCTCTGCATTTAACCCATCCATGAAGTGAAACACCACATACACACTAGTGAATACACACACACTAGGGGGCAGTGAGCACACTTGCCCAGAGCGGTGGGCAGCCCTATCCACGGCGCCCAGGGAGCAGTTGGGGGTTAGGTGTCTTGCTCAAGGACACCTCAGTCATGTGCTGTCAACCCTGGGGATTGAACCGGCAATCTGCCTGTCACAGGGCCAGCTCCCTAACCTCCAGCCCACGTCTGCCCCCAAGGCTGCATGTAAACGTGGCTAATGGAACATTTCTTGGTATTAACCTTTTAACGTGGAATTTCAGGCAAAACATTAAACACCTTAGTCTGCTTCAAGCAGTGTAACAACCGTCTGGACAGGTCTCTCAATGAAGACCATTTTATTTGAGGGGAATTGTTTTTTATGTTCTTCTATTTCGATAAACTTTCTATTCCATCTCACTGTTAGCCAATCCAGTAACTTCAAAAGAATTTTCCGGTTTTCATAACAGTCTTTCAAAATTTCCTATGCTTTGATATGGACCTTGGCAGCGTCACAACTATGGAGAAAATCAACAAACTCCCTGAGCTCAAAGCTGTCCTTGGACCCCATCGTGGTCCATGCTTAGAGCTTGTCTTCGTACGATGTTGCTCTTGTAAATGGGTTTCCATATCTCTCCTCCAAAGTCTCCCATGCAGTAGGATAGGCAGATTCGGTTCTGAGTAGAAAATAGCCATCATGTGTTTTCTTAGCTTGTCCACGTTATCTACACTACCACACATCTACTGAGATATTATATCTTCTTCCAGCTAAGTTTTAGTTTTAGCTTCCTCTTCCTCTCCCTGTATCTTTCGTTTCACCTCTTCTGCTTCTCATTCCAAGTGACGCCTTACTGCTGCCTCTTGATCAGCTATCTTCCTCTTAGCTTCTGCTTGTAGACACTTTATTTCTAATTATTCTCTTTCTTGTTCTTCCAACACTTTCAGAACAGCTTGTCTTGCAGCAGATTCAGCGGCAGCTTCTTGTCATTTCACAGAAGACCTGCTTGAAATCTCTGAGATGCCTTTCATGATAGAAGTGGCAGAACCTGATTTACCAGCGCCTTTTCTCATCTGAAGATAACAACTTTGTTTTTTCATGATAACAAAATAATCAACTTATCTCAACATAGTTTGTCTTGTTATTTCCAGATAGCAAGATATCTAACTCATTATTTCAAGATAACTATGTTGTGAACACAAGATAATTAACTCTTTAATTCAAGATCTAAACACGGTTTTCTCAAGATAACAAGATAAATAACTTATCTCGAGGTAACAACTTTTATTACTTCGAGATAAAAAGATAGTTTACTTGTTCTGTAACAAAGTTGTTATCTTGAGATCAAAAGATAATTAATTCACAAATCTCAAGGTAACAACTTTTTTTATCTCAAGATTACAAAGTAACTAACTTGCTATTTCAAGACAACAACTTTATCTCGAGATAAGATAATTAACTCATTATCTCAAGGTAACATCCTTTCATATCTCAAGATTACAAAGTAACTCTTGTTATTTCAAAACAACAACTTTGTTATCTTGAGATCACAAGATAATTACCTTGTTATCTCAAGATAGCTGTCCAGTTAAGTATGAGTACATTATGGACACTCTGGACTTCCGTGCCATTCAAAGTTATGAAAGTGTTTTCTTTCTCCTGTAAAGTTACCATTTTGTTCCAGCAGTGATATTTAAGTGCCAAACTGAAGGGCCAGACTTCAGACGCCAAACAAGTCTCAGCTGACTGACTACACAGGACTTTAGCTCAGCTTTGAGTTGGTCTTTCTGAATAACTGTTAATGTCTTACACAGGTCCCTCCTGTCTCTGTATACCAATGTGTATATTTATAATAATATTTATTTATTTATTTATTTATTTATGTTGTGGAAATGACAAATAAACCTGAACTTCAGTCCCTGCTGAATGAAACCAAATAGTATTAAAATATTTAGGGGCAGTCGTGGGCTGGAGGTTAGGGATCTGGCCCTGTGACCGGAGGGTTGCCGGTTCGATCCCCAGGGCCGACAGTCCATGACTGAGGTGTCCTTGAGCAAGACACCTAACCCCCAACTGCTCCCCGGGCGGCGTGGATAGGGCTGCCCACTGCTCTGGGCAAGTGTGCTCACTGCCCCCTAGTGTGGGTGTTCACTAGTGTGTATGTGGTGTTTCACTTCACGGATGGGTTAAATGCGAAGGTGGAATTTCCCCAGTTGTGGGATCAAAAAAGTATCACTTAACTTAAAACTTGTTTGCCAGAGTTTTGGCACATTTCAAATGATGGTGTACGTTTTAACCACACTGGCCAGACCTTAGAATAATTCTTTTTTAGAATAATTACTTTTTTTCCTTGAGTAGCTTCTGTGCTTGTTTGTTCAGAATTAAGAGCCCACAGTTTTTGCTGAAACTGAAAGAAGTGTCATTACTGTGTGAGGAGAATAAAAACCACAGCTCCAGCCTCTCTAATTCACAGGCTGTAGTCTTGTCCAGTACTTTATAACTATTGATCTAAAAGTTTTTAACAATATCCTAGGGCTTTGAATGTGCTATGCAAACCTAATGCAGTTACAGCATTGCTTGGAATTCTTTCCCTTAGAGAAGCAGTGTCTCATCCAGTTTTGTGGCATTTCTGATCCTTTTGGCCAGATGCCTTATAGTGCCACAGTGGAAGTCACCTGCCCTCCAACTCATTCTCTTTGGATTAGGGATGCACTTCATTATGCTACCGTTGAACATATTCAATGGACTTTAAAAGTTTCCATTCATTTAATGAAATATGGCAGCTTTTTTTTACCTGTGTGAAAAAAACTTTCTAACTGTACTATCCCTGAGTAAAATGTAATAATTGTTCCAGAACTCTGACCCTGTCCCCTGACATCTAGCTTATGGGCTGTATGATTCCTGCTCAATGCGTGCATTAACAGTATATTCAGTGGTAACTCAACAGTAGTCAATACATAACATAAGCCATAACAATTAATGTAAAAATCTCAGATCTGTAAAATATCACAAGTGGTGAGCATAGGATTCTCCTTTAGCAGCTGTAGCCAGTCAGCAGCCTGTCCATGTTCTTTACCCTTGCACGCACGCACGCACGCACACACACACACACACACACAGACACACACTAACAGCAAGCCATGTAGAAGGAGAACAGAGTGAAGAGACACAGCACCTCCACGCTTTTATTCCCCCTGTATAATATAAATGTGGGGGGGTTTACAGGGTGGAGTCATTTGACTTTCATTTAGAGTGATTTTGTGTGTCTCTTTGTGTTTGTTATTGTGTATTTTCAGTACAAAATGCACCTGATTGTGCACCAAATTCAGAGGCAGAACAGCTCCAACCTACATCCCCAACAAATGCTCCTGACTTCATAAAGCATTTTTAACACAAGCTCCATGTTTAACTTTTTTTAACCAACATACAAAGCCTTTCTTTTTAGTTCCCAGGTTTAAGATTAGGACTAGGTTTAGAAATATCTTATTACATAGGAGTGCTTACATATACAGACTACATACAGGAGAAATTTGAGAAGTGAATATCTGAGTAAGTACATGTCCTGGCAAATGAAATTAAATAGGCTTCATGTTGAACAATACAAGATTTATTTATCAAAATTCGAGCAAAAAATTCAGAGGGATGTAGATTTTATAAGCGATTTCACAGCTTCACAAATGTTCAATATGTGCACCGCCTGTGACACGACACACGTCAAGTCAGTAGTCCAGCTCCTGCCAAACACGCTGTGTATGCGCCATGTCCATTTTCACCATGTCTGCTTTCCAACTGATGCATTTTCATTGAATTATCTCAAAAATGCATGCTGCACACTGTTTGACTGTGTTCAGCATATTCTAACACACAAAATGCCTCTTCATTTCTAGTGAACGCCATTCTTCAATCTGAAAAAAAAACATAGTTAGGTGTTTTTAGTTCATTTAGTTCAAAACTTAGTTCATTTTTACACATTTTGTTAAAATTTGAGATCATTTGAGGGAGAAATGTTATTAGACTATGATATGATCAATCAAATTTTTTAGGACACCCTGTATATTACATGGGAAATAGTATAACCCTACATCCTGATTTGAACATCAAGTGTGTGTGTGTGTGTGTTTGTGTGTGTGTGTGTGTGGGTGTGTGCTCATGAGGGAAAGAGCAGTTCAGAGTTTCCAGACTGGGAACAAAGAAACAGGGCAGTGGCTTCCTTTTCTTTCTGTACAAATACACACACACACACTCACACACACACACACACGGCCTCAGCAGAGCTGTGGAGGAAACTTTATCAGGAATAAGTCAGTCAGTCAGCCCAGAGAAACACCTGGAACTGACTCTGAGAAAATGCTAAAAACACTAATCTCAGCTCAGGAGACGTCTTCAGCAGCTTTATGGCAGACACATCAGTGCCTTTTGACATAATGTGAAAAAGCCTGTTGTCCTTTACATTATAGGTGAAGTTCATGATTACTGGACTGACAGAAACAATGGCCCAAAATGACCTTGGGGAAAAGTCTGCTTCCATTGGCTCACATTAAAGTGAGTTTTTAAAAAGCTTTTTCTTTCTCCTGTAAAGTTGCCATTTCAGAGATCGGAGGTTTTGTTCTGACAGCAGCGATATATAACGAGTTGAATGCTGTATATATTTATATATCTATTTTCAACAATTTTGGATGTAACACGTTTTTGAAAAGAAAAACAGCTGGTTTGTAGAAAACATTCTTCTAATTTGTTGTTAGTAACATCTGCAGCACTTGGGGGCACTGTTCTCCTCCTACACTGTTTATGTTGACTACAAAAAAATGAAATATTAAATCCTGTAGTGTTAAGTTGTACATATTTTACCTAGAAAAACTTACTTAAGGTGCACATGTGGACCTTAAAAGCCCTGTTGTACCTTTGAGGGAACAAAAAATGTACTTGCACAGAACCTTTATTGCTAATAGTGTATTTATTCTAATAGTCATGGTTTAGGGCCAGTTGAAGAGCTTCTTTAACACTTCTTTTTTATGTTTGCTGTGTTTGTCAGGTTTTGGTGGAGTTTACTGAAGTAAACCTCTTGGAGTTGGTGGACGAAGATCTTCTCCACTCCTCCTCTCTGTTCCTCGTGCAGCACTGCTGGTGATCCTGCTTATTTTTGTTCCTTTTGTGATTTGGTACTAAAAGTATGTGTTCACATTTTTTGGCCTTAATAAAAATAAGACAACATTTTGAACATCTGTGTGCCTTTTTTTTTGAAAACTATTTAGCAAATTGATATGCTAAACCTCTAGAAGAATGTCCTACACTGTGTGGTTCTCAGCATTTGATCCACTGAGAAGCACACATCAACAAATTTTACTGTCAAATAAACAGTTCAACATAAACTGACTTACTTTTGGTCAGTAATAAACAAAAGTACAGACAAAATTCAGATTTTAGGATGGATGCTAGTATGTTTAGCTGTGCTAATGTATTTAGTCCGTGTTTATAGAGAACCGTGAGACAAACAGAGTCAGAAACCACATAATCAAGTCTGTTAGAGACACAGAATATCACACAGTTTGATGCGAGTGGGATGATTTCGATATGCAGTTAGCACCATGCTAATTAGCCATTAGTAATCTTCTAAAACCAGAGATGTGCTTCACTCTGGAGTGCTGGTCAGGGATGAGAGGTCCACATGTGTGGGGAAAAAGTCGGAAAGAAATGAGCAGCAAGAAATTAAATGTATAAATAAATCAATTTGTGAACTCACGCCACAGATCAGTGACATCACTGCTCAGCTGATAACAGCGCTACAACATGGAGCAACAAAGTCCCACCTTTACCATCCACGAAATCTTTTTGTGGTCAGTTATTTTATTTTCCCTGCCAAACATTTCATAAAACCAAATTTACTGATTCAATTTCAAGAGTGTAATTTTTTTAAAAATAGAAATGGAAGATTTGATTACCTCGCTCAAAAATTTTAAACGATGAGAAGAGCAACACTTTCCTCAGATATCTGGAGCTTCATTCCCCTCATGCCCATGTGTTAAACACAAGGCCCACAGGCACAAACCTGTTCAGCCTGCAAAATTATGTTCATTTTCTAATGATATTCGGCCATTTCACTATGAGCTGCGCTACAGTCCCCAGCATGCACTACACCATCATGTGTGCTGCCACCCCCTCCCCAACAATGATCTGTTCTTATAGAGAGGAGAATTGTCACTCTGCAATGTCTTCCGGTTTTCTCAAATGCTAGAGGGCGCTCCCGAGTGAGTCCAAAATGAATGGGTTGATGTGGCGCCTTTGAGCAAAATCATAGTTTAAAAATGCTTAAACTTTTTTCATGTAAAAGAATACGATCATTTCTTGAACACTGACTAGTGTAAAACATTTTAACACTGCTGAGGTATTTTAAAGAGCTTTTAAACTCGAGCTATAGGAGTTTAAAACAGCCACTCATGTATGCCCATGACATCAGCGGAATAGCCAATGAGCTGCTCTGCTGACCAATCACTCATCACGCTCTAGCAGAAACTATTTCAACTTTGTTTTTAGTTGTTGAACTCCATTTACTCCCATTCATTGAGGACTCACTCGCAGGTGCCCTCTGCTGTTTAGCAACCCTATATAACGGGGGGAATAGGAAGTGGCCAGGCTCCTTATAAACCAGCTAGGCTGTTCTCCCATTTCATGTACGTAACGCTGTATAGTGGCTGCCACTGCGCTGGCGTGAGGCCTTCGGTTTACTGTGCTCTGTGAATGATTCACCTGCAAGATGCGACAGAAGCCGAGAATGACAAGAGACTGCATAGACCTTTAATTCAGAGTTCAAACTCCAGGCCTGGAGCCCCTGCACTGTATATTTTAGTGTTTTTTCTGCTGTACACACCTCGTTCAGCTCAAAAACAGAGTTATTAGCTAATAATAGAATGCATTTTAACCAAGGGAAACCACAAAGTTGCAATGCAGGGGTTGCAGGACTGGAGCTGGGAACTTTGCACTAACTGCACCAGCAAACTTACAAAATCATGTCTGTCGAAACACAACGTAATTTTCCGACCCATTCAGTCTTATATTTAACGTTTGTTTCTCCATTCAAACGTCATTTAAATCTCCAACAGGTTTGTTAGGGAGGCAACTATTTATCTCTCAGCTGTTAACATTAGCAAAGGTCATCTAAAGGCTAGCATTGTTCACATCTGTGTTAATTAGGTGATGTCGCCTCACCCTTCCTGTGATGCCAGAGCTTTTCTCCTCCTTATGCGACAGCACGGCATACTTTACCCACCCTGCTAATGCTTTGAGAGACTTTCCAAAATAGGGAGAGGGGCTGTGTATGAGATAAATTTACATATCAGCCCGTTTAAGTGGGACCAGGAGTTTGGGGGAGACTGTATAAGGATTGCAGTCTATTTTATCGACTTTGTCGAGGTAACGTTTTTCTCTTTCTTCAAGTGAGATGAGTAATCTTTCGCCTCTAGCCAGGGTCATGTGGTATAGCGATCCCAGAAATCCAGTCCCGTATATGGCCAGGTGTCTGGTTCAAGCAAATGAGCAGTTTACTGTACATTAGGGACATTTACAGAGGTTTAACTTTGATCTGCAGATAGTCTACTGTTTTATATAAAACTACATGTTTTTATTTAAAATGATTTTTACCGTTATAATTTTGCATGTTTTGAATAACCAATGGCCAGTTGGGGTCATGACAACATGCTAAATAAAAATGTAATCTAAAAACACAACTGGCCAACAAATTTGTTGATAGGTTTTAATACGACCCTTTTAGTGGTCCCTTTTAGAGTTTGACACGGCTGCCCTAATGTCTGATCATCATTGTTTTTTTTTTCATTTAAATTCAGCAAGGCAGGTTGGCCATGTGCTGGATGCTACAAATATCAGAGTCATCAGTCACTGGACGCTGTCCAGAAATCTGACACTAGCTTTGGATTGAACTCAAAGATCCACCTGCAGTAGCTGCAGTGGAGCTCTTTGCTCTGGAGTGCTGTGGTGTGTTTGCACGTCCAGATAATGAAATGAAGATTAATCCCAATATCATAATGTTTTTTATGTGCCCCCAATCATGCATGACCGTTTGGCAACTACGGCTTTAGTGCAAAACTAAAGAAGCAAATCTTATTTTCTCCATGCTTTCTCTTTAAAGACTGACTCAGACAGAGTTTAGGTCATTCTCAGGCATTGCTATTGGCCTGGTTGGATCCTTGTGAGAAAAGCCAACAAAGTAGTATGGAATTTCCGTTCTTTTCCTATTTGGTGGTAAGATAACAGTCCTGTCTCCGCATCCACATGCGTGTACACTGGGAATCAGTCAGGAAACAGTTTGCGAGTCAAATCACCGGCTGGAATCTGCAGCTGTGATAATGACTCAGCCCGTTCAAACTGTCCCCATGAAGTCATGCTATCAGGGACGGAACTGTATCAGGAGAATGTGTCAGAGTTTATGGAGAACGTTACTGAGAACAAGGGCAAGAGGTGGAAAAAACGCTTGTCTAAAGTTGGCTTTCTTTCATTGTTATTTAGTAAATTTAAGTAATCTCACACCGATTCTTAGGCCTCATTGTCAGTGGACAGGGTGATATCTTGATACGACAAGATACGTCCTAATTTTCCATGTGTCCTCTTTTTGTGACCTAAACATGCATCTGCCTGGGATTTCTACATTGCCAAAAAAGGCCAGGATTCAGCTTAGCCTTCATCTTTACATTTGCTTTCTACAGTCTGCCCTGTGACAACCTTCAGCCCACTGTGTCCTCATTTTTAAAATTAAAATGTGGTCACCCTTTCAGCGGCGCTCTTTAAATACTTGCACTGTTAGAAATAAAGGTTCTGTACATTTTTCATTCATCAAGGTACAAACAATGGAAATGCTCCCTGTAACAGTGGTTTTAAGGTCAATTTGTGTACCTTAAACAAGTTGAAAAGTAGTGAAAAGTACATATTTATACCATTTTACAACCTAATCTTTTAAAACGGAGAAATAAAATAAAAAGCCTGGAGACGAGACGGGGTGTGTGGAGTTAATACAACTTAGGAAACATAAGTTCAGTGAATTATGGTTCAGTTATGTTCCCTGACTAAAGGTCCTGAGATGTACCCTTGAGGGTTTCACCCTAGGGACAAGAGGGGTGCTGCCCTAGTGACAGTTTAGTGTCTTTATTTCTGGGAGTGGACGGTGCATCTGTGTTTCTTTCAGATAAAATACAGGAATCATTAAATCAGAGGAGGGAAGGAGCAGCTCAACCAAACATGCTAACATTGCTAACTATTTCTGCATTCGGTATAACCCAAAATCTTGAAGTCTAAGCTTGAAACTGTCATTTTCAAAATGTTCAAGATAAAAAGCTGCACAACACTTAGAAATTTTTAACAATCATGATGTATTTAACTTCTCAAAACAGCAAACGTTATGGTCAGTGTTATTGAATAAACCTGCTACTGTGACTGTGTGTTTACTATTCTAAAGGAAAACCTGCTATAATCCCATTTAAAAGTGGAGAAGTTGTATAAGAGCGCAGGGAACAACCTAACTTTTTATGCTGTTATATAAGGTCAAGCAGTGTGAGCTTCTGGCCACATTACCACATTTTGTAGCCTCGGCCTCCCACCAAATCTCAAAGCGATTCATTGTTTTAAAGAGATCTGAGCCAAAGGGGGTTTTCAGGACATGTAATTCTTTTCAACACAATTTTTTTCAGTTACTGAGCTGTTTGTGTAAATCACAAAAACCTTATATTACTTTAATGTAATTACTAATTACTTTAACTGTAGCAGAGTTTTGATATATATCCATCCATTCTCTAAGCCGCTTCTCCCCCAGGGTTGCGGGGGGGTGCCGGAGCCTGTCCCAGTGGTCATCGGGCAGAAGGCAGGACACCCCCTGGACACTCGCCAGTCCATCGCAGGGCATATATATATATATATATATATATATATATATATATATATATATATATATATATATATATATATATACATACACACACGGAGCGAACACTGAGATAAACAAATGAGCAATATAATTCATAAAATGTTTCGTTCAGACACAGAGGGACTTTTGGGGTTGTGTGTGTTGTAGCCTTGGCCCTCCCCCACCTGCTAAACTGTTTGTTATTTAATGTATTATGTTGTTGATCTTCAGTTACAGTGTGTGTATGTGTTTACTGTGTTAGTGTGTCCAGCTCAGAGTTAGTGAGAGTGTGTTTGGTGACCATCAGAAGAAAGAGTAGGGTAGGAGTGACCTACCTCAGTTATCAGTTGCTTTTCAAGTGGCACTTTTTTCCCTTGCTCTCAATAAAAGAGCATTTTTCAAACAGAAATGATGGCCTCAACTGACTTCATCATCATGTCAAATTGTGTACATATTGAAGCTCCACCCATCTGTGGCTTCACATCACATATTAGCCACTCTCAGATCACTCTGTCCAAGGGATCACTGAATATACATACTGGACACTTTATCAGAATTCCCTTCCTTTAAGCGCCACCTGGAGTTTGTTAATGTCACATTCAAAGCTCATTGTATATTTATCAAAGTTCATATATATATATATATATATATATATATATATATATATAGTGTATCTGTACTGTATTTAATACATATAATTGAATGCAAATGTTTGGGCACCCTGGCCAAATGACATTTTGTTGATTCGTGAAGTGAAAAGAAGCAAACACTTTTTAAAAATTAAAAATAAATATAAGTAAATATATTATCTACATCTGAATGAAATATTCTCATTGAATACTTTGTTCTGTACAAAGTTGAATGTGCTGACAACAAAATCACAAAAATCAATGGAAATCAAATTTATTAACCAATGGAGGCCTGGATTTGGAGTCACACACAAAATTAAAGTGGAAAAACACACGACAGGCTGATCCAACTTTGATGTAATGTCATTAAAACAAGTCAAAATGAGGCTCAGTATTGTGTGTGGCCTCCACGTGCCTGTATGACCTCCCTACAACGCCTGGACATGCTCCTGATGAGGTGACGGATGGTCTCCTGAGGGATCTCCTCCTAGACCTGGACTAAAGCATCCGCCAACTCCTGGACAGTCTGTGGTGCAACGTGGTGTTGGTGGATGGAGCGAGACATGATGTCCCAGATGTGCTCAATCGGATTCCGGTCTGGGGAACGGGCGGGCCAGTCCATAGCTTCAATGCCTTCATCTTGCAGGAACTGCTGACACACTCCAGCCACATGAGGTCTAGCATTGTCCTGCATTAGGAGGAACCCAGGGCCAACCGCACCAGCATATGGTCTCACAAGGGGTCTGGGGATCTCATCTCGGTACCTAATGGCAGTCAGGCTACCTCTGGCGAGCACATGGAGGGCTGTGCGGCCCTCCAAAGAAATGCCACCCCACACCATTACTGACCCATTGCCACTGCCAAACCGGTCATGCTGAAGGATGTTGCAGGCAGCAGATCGCTCTCCACGGCATCTCCTGACTCTGTCACGTCTGTCACATGTGCTCAGTGTGAACCTGCTTTCATCTGTGAAGAGCACAGGGCACCAGTGGCAAATCTGCCAATCCTGGTGTTCTCTGGCAAATGCCAAGCATCCTGCACGGTGTTGGGCTGTGAGCACAACCCCCATCTGTAGACGTCGGGCCCTCATACCATCCTCATGGAGTCGGTTTCTCACCGTTTGTGCAGACACATGCACATTTGTGGCCTGCTGGAGGTGGCCTCCTCCACGTCTCCTGGTGTACTGGCCTGTCTCCTGGTAGCACCTCCAGCCTCTGGACACTACGCTGACAGACACAGCAAACCTTCTTGCCACAGCTCGCATTGATGTGCCATCCTGGATGAGCTGCACTACCTGAGCCACTTGTGTGGGTTGTAGAGTGCATCTCATGCTACCACGAGTGTGAAAGCACCACCAACATTCAAAAGTGACCAAAACATCAGCCAGAAAGCAGAAGGGTACTGAGAAGTGGTCTGTGGTCCCCACCTGCAGAACCACTCCTTTATTGAGTGTGTCTTGCTAATTGCCAATAATTGTCTATTCCATTTGCACAACAGCTGTGAAATTGATTGTCAATCAGTGTTGCTTCCTAAGTGGACAGTTTGATTTCACAGAAGTTTGATTTACTAGGAGTTATATTGTGTTGTTTAAGAGTTCCTTTTATTTTTTTGTGCAGTGTATATAGGAAGCTGGATCTCCTCTACTGGAAGCTAGATGTCACGCCTACTGGCCGTTCCTCCATCCAGAGATCAGCTTCTCCAGAGTATTGAGAGCCTGACTCCTCCCAACACACACACACCTGCCTACAATCTACTCATCAGCAACCCTTTATAACCCGGACTCTCACTTTGCCTCCTTGTGAGGTGTTGCCACTCTCTGTGTCGCTATCGAGCTGTTTTCACTGTGTTTTGGTCTTTTCTGTTTTTCCTTGACTCTCTGCCTGTTGGTTCTACGATTTGGCTCTAGGGACTTTGTTTATTAAAAGACTCTCTGCATTTGGTGCCCCAGGTCACTGCTTCGGAAAATGGATGGATGTTGTTTCACAGCAAAGCAGCACTGCAGTTTTCAAATCCATGGCTAACTAAGATTAGCCGTTAGCCTGTGAGGTAATCATGGGGGTTCCAAGTTACAGGATTTAGTCGAATCCAACCGATTATTTAGCGATGATTAGAAAAGATTCTTTAGTAAAGGGAATGGTTCTACATTCAGACCAATACAGAACTTGATTCTTTGCATGATGAAATGGTTCTTCGGATTGATGGTGAAGGTGTTGTCCATGGTTCTGCAGCAAAAACTGTACCTCTGCCGTTACAAGCTTGACAACACATGCTTTATTAATCTGAAGAACCATTTCACCATGCAAAGAGTCATTTAAGTATGAACCTGTGGTTCTTTACCAAACCCCTTTTTTAAAGAACCTTTGAAGAACCATCTTTCTCAAGAGTGTCATTTGTTCAGTGCTAATTGAGGTTTGTTTGCTTCTTATTTAACATCAGCACAGTTCACTGAACTGACTCTCTGTAAATGTGAGCCTGAACTCATGTCAGTGCTCTGCAAAAAACTGTATCTTGTCATGTGAAATGATCTTAATTCTAGTCGATCTATGTAATATTTCGTGTTTTGCGATGGTTGTGAACTAATTACAAGATAATCAAGCTTACTTCTAGACATTCAAGTTATTTTATCGAGCAAATTGATCTTACTATATTGGCAGATAATGTTGCTGGTTTCAAGCACATTTCTTAAAGAAAGCAAAATTAGCTGCCAATATATTGAGATGAGGTTACTAAATAAAATCACTTAGAACAAATAAAAAATGCGTAGAAATAAGTTAAATAATCTTGGGCCCAATCCCTTTTTTACCATGTTTACCCCTAACCCCTTGTTTTCGAATGTCACCTTGCCTGAGTTACAAGGAGCCGTGGTTGAAATCTTCCTTTATGAAATGGGACCCTCAAATAAAAAAGAACCCCTAACGTACCTTCAATGGTACAGCTGATACCTGCAGTGTTAGAGTGTGCTAGCTAGCTACCAAGATCTCAGGACACTACTAGTGATTTTTCTGTGCTTGATATGAAGAAAAGGACCATAATACATTGAAATGACATTAAACTAAGATAATGCAACGGCTATGGTCATTTTTAACAGATAAAACGTTCAGATTTGTGGGTTTGTTTGGTTGCTTGTGCAGCCATCTTGCTGTTCCTTCTTGTTTTCTCATAGCACTCTGTTTGGACGGTGTCTCTGAAAAACCTCTGTTTGTAGCTCTAACCCTTTGCCCTACCCTTCTGTCTCAACACAAATCGGGACACCCTACCGCTACCCTAGGCTAAGTGGTAGGTGCGAGGGGTCCAATGGAATTGGGCCTTGAAATAAGCTTACAGCAGTCTCACCAGGAGAAATATTAGATTTATTGACTAGATTTAAGATCATTTTACTTGACAAGATACCATTTTTTGGAGTGTGCTGCTTCCCTGAGAAACCTCTCTTTATCCTTTTCCTTTGCTTGGTTTGTTCTGTTAAATGATGCTTTTAGCAGCCAAGACTAAGCGTTTGAGCAACAAAGCCATGTGATAAATGTGGAGAGACAGACAGAGAGAGAGAGGGAGCGAGAGAGAGATGTGTGCTAGCATTTGCGGGCAGACCAAAACTGTTTTTGTAGGTGACCACACGACAAAAAAACTCACTTCTGTTTCTGTTTCCTTCTTGTTTTATCACATCATCACTATTACATTTCACTTTAGCAGTCAGCTTGCTGTCGATGTAACGTACATTACTCACACACATAATGAATCCACCTCTTATTGTATGGTTTCTCATCATCTCCTCAGCTACTGGTAAGTCTCACTGCTCTAACTGTTCCTGCTCACTGGTGTAGTTGAGTCTGCAGCGCTGTCTGTCTGAAACTTAGGACACACACTATGGACATTAGTGTATGTTTAATATGGCTGTATGCCAAATGACATATGTTGTTGAGTAAACACAACCTGTGCAGCGAGCTACTTTGACAAAGTAACACCTTTCTGCAGATTTAAACACGCAGTTACATTTAAATTTGGCTCACTTTAAAAACAAAAACTCAAATATTAGTAATTATGGCGTGTGCAAAAGTTTAGGTGCCCTGCTGTGTAAGTAATTAAAAGGGAAATCCTACAGATTTTTTTGAAATTCCTGCAAATTTAAATAGTTGAGATGTAAACAAAGTCAGTCAGAGTGGTTTGGTGTGAAATGCTCCATTCATGGAACTTATTGAGTCAGAACTGTTCCCAGTGGTGGCCATGGGAACCAGATGTCCACCTCTAAAAGCTCCCCTCACAGGAAGTTATTACATGAAATGGTTATGAATATGCTGACTGATGTCTGAGACACTGTTTTACAATAGATTCAAGGATGGATCTGGCCTAAAATGTGTTTTCAATGTGTTCATGATGGAGTGATACATGCAGGGTGTTGTAAGGCAAAATAGTCGTGAAAGAAAAACGTATTCTTTCAGATTTATCGTTATTTTACCATCATCAACATTCCATATAAAACTCTGAAGACACGTGTAGGTTCAGGGGTGGTTTTGGATAGTAAGTGGCTATATTTGTGCTGTAGTTGTGAACCAGTCAACTCCTGGTTCCTATCACCACCACTGTAAAGAAATCTGATCAAAGCACTCTAAATCACTGTTTACATCGCAACTACTTAATTATGCAGAAATGTTGAAAAATTAATGGAGTATCAGAGCTTGCACACACGTTTTGTAGCCAGCTAGGATTGTTCCTGTTCTACTCACCCAGTTTTATCTGCAAATCGCTGTTGGTTCTGCAGTATTTGTGGTCTGTCTTGCATGCATAGCATGATTCTTATCTACCCACAGATCTAACCTTCTATGTCAGCTTTAAATTATTGCACATGATTTGCTTATATCTTTTGTCACTTTGCTTTGCCTTTCTGGCCAGCATACAAGCTGTTATATGAGAGTTTTCCTGTTCTTCCAAATTTTGCCTGGACGTCCACAATTCCCCTTAACTGCCATTTCATTACATGTGTTCTGTACAGTAGAAACTATAAGCTGGATGGAGAGTTAATTATGCCTCTTTAGACTTTACAACAGGAAGGGCATTCAAACTTTTACACATTCAACAATTACTATTTTTTTCCCATTGTGTATGTTAATCAAATATAAAGTAACTGTGCATTAATATTTGCATGAACCGTTTTTAATAGCTTCCTGCAGATGCTGTTTTTACCTCTTTTCATTTTAAAATGTCAAACTTTTACAGCCAGCTGTTTATTTAGTTGCAGTCCGAGATGTAATAAGACTGATTTCTGTTCAGACAAGGGCTGTGAAAATGCATTGAGGCACTGATCTGAAGGTGGGGATTGAACTGATTTTAAATTTATGTGCCTTAAATATAATAATAGTCATTAAAGCATATGCACAATTTTTTTGGCCAAAATATCTTTCAATATTTCAATATTTCAAACTTAAAAAGGTCACTGCATTGTTTTTATTGTCTATATGCCACCACTTTGTAAATAGTTCCTCCATTCACTTTTGTATGTTGAGTACATTTCTAAAAACAAAAATTATTATAAGTAATTCTCAGTCAGTATCAGCGTAATCAGATTGCACTCAATCAGTCTCGGTTTGCTCAGTAATGGTCTGACATTAAAAAGTTTGTTTACAAAGTGCTATATAACTCATCTTAAACAGGAACGAAGCAGGTTTACCAGCCCAAACATTCATTTTTTTGATGTAATAACTGAAATGACAATGGTTTAGAATTCTTTTTTTTTTTATCTGATTGTTGTTTTTTTTTATGATGTTAAGATCTGATCATGAAAATTGTCCCCAACTCAAATATCTTATCAACAGCAGTACGATGGTCAGAAATTGACTAATACTGGTTTGGGTAAAAGCTGGTAAAAGATGATTTAATATCTGGTACTGTACACTCGCTTAGTGGACTAATAAGGTGTTTCTAATTAAGTGGACAGTGAATGGAAGTACAAGGTAGGCATTTCTAATAAAGTGGGCAGTGAGTGGAAACACAAGGCGGGCGTCTTTTATTATTATTAAATATATTTTGATGCTTTTTCCTTGCAGCGTATGGAGATATTGTTTATCTCCGGAAAGAGGCGAATGCCTCTGTGGAGCTTCCATGTGTGTGTTCGACTGTTGACAGGATTCCATTCGCCTTTTCCCTACACCGCGGCCCAAATGAAACTTCCTCAGAAGTGCTGTACCGTGACACCAGGAAAGACCCATCAATAAATAAAGCGTATGCCCATCGTATTTCTCTGCAGGATGAGCTGAGTAGCCTGAGAGCCAATGTAAACATCACACACCTGCAGGAAAACGACACTGACCTTTACTACTGTTTCTTTTACTGCAAGACTCAAAATGCTCATCTTAAAATTCCTGGCACCACAAAATTCTTTCTTCACGTTGGAGGTGATGGTAGGTAACTCTACAGTATACTGTACCAACAAAAGGACTTGATTCGTACCAATAGGGGAACCACTAGTATATGGAAGCATTTTTAAAAGGATCCTTGAACTATATTTAACAAGTTCTCCATACAAGTTATACATGATAATAATAAGAAGAAGAAGAACTTCATGTAGTACTGAAAGGGGGAAAGTAGTGGGTTGTTCATGCTGGGTTTGTGTACTTGTTCTGGGTAATTTGTAACCTCTTATGCTCGTGGGTATATTTTGGTTTTTCCATTTGAATTCCGTTTGAAAGGCAAATTATTCAGTAACTGCATAAAATAAATGTTTACATTTTCATTTAATTAATTAATTTTTTCCCTTATTGATTATAAAACATATTTTCCCCTTAAATTAACAGAAAATATGTTTTATAATCACACATAATGCTATGTGCTTACAATTTACTGCTGAAAGCCAAAAATACTTATAAAAATACTTTTTTACAGAGCAGATCACTGAAGAGGCACCATCTGTTTATAGCTTACAGCCCAGATTTGTGGAAAAATGGGTCGACATTGAGTAGAAAAAAAATTTGTTGAGCTTCTTCTATTATAAGGGTTTAAAAATGTCATTACTCATTTATTTGACTGGAAAGAAGACAGTTTCAGCCTCATATATCACCCAGCTTTTGAATGTAGCTTATGAAATATGACGGCAAAACTGCTGGTCCACTGGTGGTTTGTTTAGGGTTTTTCTGGGCGGCCCATTGGCATTTGTATTAGACAAAACTCTACTTATCATTGCTCATTTTTCACTCACTCCTTCCTTCATTTCTTTGGTTATACTTTGTAAATTAGCTTAGAATCTTTGTAATCCAGCAACGTTTTCTATAAAATCCTTAATTGTTCGTGGCAGACTTTCAACAAGGTGTTGGAAATGTTCCTCAGAGATTTTGGTTGGTTATTTGAGTTCCTGTTGCCTTTCTATCATCTGGAACCAGTGACCTCTGACCTCTCACATCAACAAGGCATTTTCGTCCACACAACTGACCGCTCACTGGATATTTCCTCTTTTTCTGACCGTTCTCTGTAAACCCTAGAGATGGTTGTACGTGAAAATCCTAGTAGATCAGCAGTTTCTGAAATACTCAGACCAGCCCGTCTGGCACCAACAACCACGTCATGTTCAAAGTCTCTTAAATCCCCTTTCTTCCCCGTTCTGATGCTCGGTCTGCACTTCAGCAGGTTGTCTTGACCACCTCTACATGCTTAAATGCAGTTGTGGCCATGTGATTGATTAGCTATTTGTGTTAACGAGCAATTGAACATTGGCTGGTGAGTGTATATTAGGCCTAGTTAGACTAGTTAGACCTTGTATGCAGGACAGTAATCTGGGTGGGCCGAAGGTGGACCAGAATTGGCAAACAGTCAGCTGGGTGCTGACCTTATCAAGCCACCGGACCAATATATGCTCGCTGTCTGGGTTTTTGTTGTGTATATATGGACTATAGTCTGTAATTGAAGAACTACAAAGTGCATCATGTGGTCAGTGGAGCTGATAAAATGGACAGAAATGGCTGGTCAGTGTGTACATAACTTTTCCAAAATAATGTTAAAAGCTTATATTCAGTATCTTTCGGTTTAGAGGTTTTTTAAACACCCGAAAAGTGCTGAGATGTGCTTTAGGTTCTTGAGTAATATCTTTATAATCACTGTAATAGTGTCACTGATGTTGTCTGTTTGCAGTTCCTGAAGAGTCCAGCTGCTTTAGGTCTGATCCACTGCTATACACTCTCTCAGCCGCAGCTGTGCTGTTGTTCCTGTGTGTGCTGATCATCGCTAGAGCGAACTGTGTGAGTATCACTGTAAAGTCTCAATGTCTCAGATATACTCTTTATCTTTTTAATTTGATGGATCTGTCCTCTATAGTTTTTAATTAATGCTTATAGTTTCTTCTTTTACTCTTAAACTTTATGGCCTGTCTGCGAAGCACTTTAAGATGCCACCTCTATGGAACGCACTGTACAAATAAAAGTATTAATATTAGTATTGTTGTTATAGATGTCTTTGTACTTTCCTCTCTGACAGAAGTCGTCCACTCTCTGTCAGAAGAAGACTAACGTCCAGCCTATCTATGAGGACATGAGAATGATGCGTCCATCAAACCAGCAGGAAGCAGAGACTAAGTTGCTGTGAACGCATCTTAAATATAACCAACATATTTCATATTTCTCAAAATTACACAATTATTTAACCTATTTCGGGACATTTTCACAAAAGGATTGTGAAATTATCTTACTTAAGGTTTTTTAAACTTATGTTAGATATTTGTTTATTTTGATTGTCAAATCTTATTCTGTTTCATTTATATCAAGTGAAAGTTCCTAAATGTCTAAATCACTTAAAATATCTAAAGCTCTGAGTAAATAAGTTGAATAAAGTTATATTTTTCTTGTACCAGACTCATAATGACAATTACTGACATTTAAGGTGCCTATCACTGTGCAGTGTAGCTTACCTCTAGCCCTTCATCAACGTTACCTCTAGCCCTTCATCAACGTTACCTCTAGCCCTTCATCAACGTTACCTCTAGCCCTTCATCAACGTTACCTCTAGCCCTTCATCAACGTTACCTCTAGCCCTTCATCAACGTTACCTCTAGCCCTTCATCAACGTTTCTGACCACAGAGCTGCTCTCATTTGGAAATATTTGAGCAGTGGGCCGCTCTCTAAATAGCCAACAATTCTGCTGTTGAACAATTAAAATAGAAAAGCACTCAGTATTGTCAGATTTAACAGCCAAAAATATTCTTATTCTTGGGAGCTGTAGTGAATGGAATGTTATAAGAATAGTTTAACATTCAGAAATCTGATGGTTTATTGTGAAGTCATAATGCCAATAATACAACCAAGAGTTCTGTTTGCTTTGATGTTATAATGGCACTGATGTAACCAAGAATTCTGACTGTTACTATGATGTCATAATTGCACTGATGTAACTGAGAGTTCTGATTATTTCTTTATGATGTCATAATGACCCTAATTTATCCAAGAGTTCTGATAACTTCATCATTGTCATAAAGGCACTGCTGTAACCAAGAGTTCTGATTACTTCATCATTGTCATAAAGACACTGCTGTAGCCAAGAGTTCTGATAACTTCATCATTGTCATAAAGGCACTGCTGTAACCAAGAGTTCTGATTACTTCATCATTGTCATAAAGGCACTGCTGTAACCAAGAGTTCTGATTACTTCATCATTGTCATAAAGACACTGCTGTAACCAAGAGTTCTGATAACTTCATCATTGTCATAATGGCACTAATGTAGCCAAGAGTTCTGATTGCTTCATTGTCATGTCATAAAGGCACTGCTGTAACCAAGAGTTCTGATTGCTTCATCATTGTCATAATGGCACTAATGTAGCCAAGAGTTCTGATTGCTTCATTATGACATCCTAATTCTTCAAAGGTACAAGAGAACCAGCGCCACAAGCTACTATGTCAGCATCACTGTTGTGCTGAGAATGGACAACCTTTCAGATAATATCTGGACAACACCAGCCCTGTGGTCAGAAGACTGACCAATGATGAATGACGTTAATAAACTGTGCAACAACAAATTAACTAAATTCTGTAACAATATGCCTACATAGTGGAGCTATGAAGTAAGAGTTTCAAATAAAGTGGCCAGTGAATGGGACGTTCAGGGTAAGTGTTTCTAGTAAAGTGACCAGTGACTGGAAGTACAGGATAGGTGTTTCTAATGAATTGCAGATTAGGTGTTTCTAATAAAGTGGCCTGTGAATGGAAGAGCAAGGTAGGTGTTTCTAATAAAGTGGCCAGTTCAAGGGGAAGAACAGGGTAGGTGTTTCTAATAAAGAGGCCAGTGAGTGGAAGTACAAGGTAGATGTTTTTCTAACAAAAATGGCCAGTGAGTGTATTGACTTCATACCTGTACACTACGGCTGCCTGATATGGACAGATTACCATATTGCAATTATAATTTTATATAATGCAACTGCAATATGACCTCCCTTGTATTACAAAACATCTTGATGTAGGACGGTTGAACATTGCCGCCATCATTCAGTAGTTACATCTTTTAGAACATTGTTCTTTTTTTGTGCTCACAGTACAGAAATAAACCTTTTGTGACGTATTAAAGGGTGTATTATGCAGAAGTTGCTTTGCTGTTGTGGCTGTGGCATGACTGCCTGACATCACTGAGCTTCTACAAAGAAAAGGTTGAAACTTATGTAACCACATATGTCCCCATCATGCTGCTTTTTTGAGCTGTTATACCACAGTAACTGGCAGTAGATGATTTCTATGTGATGTCAACACCTTCCAACTTTTGTAATTAACATCCAGCATTACGTTTTGCAATGAGCGCAGTGAAGCTTCCTTGTTTCACAAGAGCTGGTATTTTTAATTCTCTTTTCAAGTCTCTTAATTAAATGAATGAGAAAAGCAACATTAGGCATTCATGAGAATCGTTGCTGATGTTTATGTTGTTAGCTCTTCCTTCTAGAGGACAGTGTGTGTGTTGTTTATGAATCAGGCTGTAGGGAGAGGACCATTTATCACTCACATCCTGCCACAACTCTTCATAAAATGTTGACCTTAAAAGTATGCAGCGTTTTCATCTCTAACTGCTGTATCTGTAGCATATAGTCGATCACTGCAGATAAGCGTTTACACAGTTTACACACACATTTACATGTTTTCTTACACATAGAATCAGTATCGATTTGCAATCATAATAAAATACATAAAACTCTTGTTTACATTACAGTCATTATAACATCATAATAAAGCAATCATTAGTGTGATTATGACATCAACCTAAAGCAATCAGAACTCTTGGTTACATTACAGTCATTATGACATCATAATAATGCAATCATTAGTGCGATTATGACATCATAATAAAGCAGTCAGATGTCTTGGCTACATTAGTGCCATTGTAACATAATAAGGCAATCACTCGTGTCATGATGACATCATAATAAAGCAATTATTAGTACCATTATAACATCATGGTGAAACAATATGAACAAAATCTCAAATTTTAGCAGCTGAAATATAAATATACTAAATACACACTGTGAGACTTAAATAAATGTAGTGTTCTGGTATATTATTTAAAAAGATGGTTCTTCAAGGGTTCCTTAGTAAAGGGAATATTTCTATTTAGAATCATAAGTTCTATATAGAACTCTTTACATGGTTAAATGTTTCGTTTTTTTGCATGGTGAAGTGGTTCTTTAGTTTAATAGAGAATGCGTTGTATATGGTTCTGTATGGAACCATAGCATGAAAAAGAGTTTTTCTATTGTTTTAAGCGTAACATTGTCACAATAGCAGAACTGGTGCTAGAGAGAATCATTTTCTATATATACAACCACATTTTATATAGACCATTTTTAAGAGTGTAGAGGACTCATTTTCAGACAGCTTAATGTGTAAAATGCTGTAAAAGTGATAGTTTTCCTAACTATAATTATTGTTTTGTCATTTTGTTTGCATCATTATTTTCCACAGTGTGTGTTTGTGTGTGTGTGTGTGTGTGTGTGTGTGTTTCTGAAGCTAACACACCCCACCGATGGCTAAAATGTCATTTCTGCAATGCTAATAAGTGACTGTTCACATTCCTTGAATGTGAATCACTCCTTTCTAAAATGTGTCATCTTAACTATCCTATGACAGGACTTTTCAGTAAGCTTAAAAACATAAGCCTAAAGCTGAGGACTGTCCAGTAAGAATGTTCCTCAGCTCTTCTGCTATTGAATAGCTTGTTCTCTGGCCTAAGTTATCAGGCTAGCTGAGGAATCCAGGTTTGCGAAATACCCCAGTTCTTTTGTGTGTATGTGTGTGTGTGTGTGTGTGTGTGTGTGTGTGTGTGTGTGTGTGTTTGTTGTTCTCTAATCTGCATTTCACATTTTGGTCAGCAGGGGGCACCATTTATAAATGCAAATCTTAAACTCACCTTCCTATGACGTGGGTGAGTGAGTAACTGTGTAAGTTCTGCCATCTAGTGGACATATGTATGACAGATTTCCCAATGTTGGTGGTGGTCCGTGTACATTAATGCCATGCAAAAAATAAAAATAAAAAATCATAATTTTGACTAAATGAAGAATTGTAATGATATTCTTTAACATTTTGCATCTGTGCAATTTTATTTTCATTTTATGGCAAATAATTCAAGTCGTTTTAAGAAATAACTTTGTAATGTTGAACATAATGTGTAGTAAGTAAAGTAAAATTTGTGTTCATAGTTTCACTTCAGATAGAAGTGGCTTGGAAAATGGATGGATGGATGGATGGATGAAAAATATAAACCGAACAACTGAGCAGTTTTTAAGTTAGATGCTGTCCAGTTAAAAGTCTTGAAATAGGTTTAATAAGCTTATGATACTCTCTTGCTGGGGAATATCTATATTGCTGACATTTAAGATTGCCAATATAACATTTTTCACAGTGTGACATTACAGGGTTATGAGACAACTCTGTTCTCAATCCCAACGTAATTTAAAGTAAAGTAGCACTAGTCCCAGCCAACACACCTACCTGTGCTAGCCAGCCATTCAGCGCAAACGGTCTAAACTCTGCTGCTGTTCACCCAAAGCTGGGTGTGGCCAGGACATGCTGGACTTTGCCTCACTCAGTACCAGTTATCAACATTTCAACTTAATGCCACACTGACCTATTTTTCAGGTCAGCACAGATTAAACTTCGCCCTTTATAGCGTTTCACACAAAGAAATTATACAGTAAATCTGTCCAAGACTAGCGCCCAAGAATATGTCTATGAACTTGTGTTTTCGAGAGGCCACTGTTGTGGATTTTCCCTGTTCTAACGCACCTGAAGCAGCTTATCAGATGACTACCAAGCTGAACATGTAGCATTAGATGAAAAGCTCAGCCTATGTAAATTCACTCATGGGTTCTCCACCCATGATTGCCCCTGGCCATCTAAATTACCGTCCTTTTCCAGCTCCCAACTCACCTGGGCAAGAAAAATATAGCTCCACTGCACTTAGAAAGTACATTATGTGTGTTAAATCTATCTGAAAACACTTTGAGGGTTCAAAGTGTTTAGCCCGGGGAGCAATTTGGGGTTAGGTGCCTTACTCAAGGGCCATGGACTGTCAGCCAAGGGGATCGAACCGGCAACCTACCAGTCACAGGGCTGGATCCCTAATCTCCAGCCCACGATTGCCCCCCAAACATGCATACGCATTTCCCCCTCCTATTCCAAATGAAGGCAATCAGCAGCATGTTTACCACATTAGTTTTAGTTCTGGAGATTTGAGGCTAATGTTGCTAACAAGTAGCGGAAACTAGCCACATGTGATTCAACACACTTTCCTCAATATGTGAGTTGTTTGGTGATCTCTAATAGACTCAGTTATATGGTTTTCAACACTGTATGACTTTCCATTATCTACAAATGTGGATAAAAGTACAGACGACGTCAGGCTGCTAATGTTTTTATGTTTTAATGTTTAACACGTTAGGCCAACATAATTAATTAGCCGCTTATATTTCAAAGGGCAGCAGCATTTATCAGCAGGTTACGCTCCCCCTGTAGCACAGCTAACAGGTATACCAGCTACATCTCTGTACACCAGCTAGCAGCCAGGGTTGGGATAGCTATTGAAAAAATAGTTGTTAGCATCTTTGTAACTACTTTCCCAAAATTTGTAGCTAGCTACAATTTAGCTACTTTTTGAAAATTAGTGGCTACTTTTTAGCTACTTTTTGAAAATTAGTGGCTACTTTTTAGCTACTTTCAAAGCACGATTGTCAGAATGTTTGTGAATCTCCACCTGACACACCAAACAAGCCCAACTCATAATGTGAACAAGACACTGCATTTAATCCTGTGCCTGAAAGAAACATAATATTGAAAAGCTGCAAATATAAAAAAAGATCACCGCAAAGTGTAACCAATAATCAAACTTATAGAACTAAAGGCGTGAAATCCAACAAAAATTAAGACTAAATGCAAAGTCAAGCATTCCAGGATTTTACAAGCAAAAATCAACAAAAACAACTGAATACAAACCAGAGAATTTTGTGCAAAGTTTTGTCTACTGTTGAAACAAAACTGCTCCAGTTTAAACATTTTAACAAGATACACCGATCAGGCATAACATTATGACCACCTCCTTGTTTCTACACTCATTGTCCAGTTAATCAGCTCCACTTATATTATATATATTATATTATCTATAGGAGCACTTTGTAGTTCTACAGTTACAGACTGTTTCTCTGATACTTTGTTAGCCCCCTTTTACCCTGTTCTTCAGTGGTCAGGACCCCCATGGAGAGCAGGTACATTTGGATGGTGGATCATTCTCAGTACTGCAGTAACACTGATGTGGTGGTGGTGTGTTAGTGTGTGTTGCTGCTTGAGTTTTTAAACTCAATGTCACTGCTGGACCGAGAATAGTCCATCAATCAAAAACATCCAGTTAACATTGTCCTGTGACCACTGATGAAGGGCTAGACAATGATTAGCTCATACTGAACAGCAAGAGATGAGCTGTCCTCTCTGGTTTTGCATCTACAAGGGGAACCGACAACGCAGTTGCGTCTAATAGAGTGGACAGTGAGTGGACACAGTGTTTAAAAACTCCAGCAGCACTGCTGTGTCTGATCCACTCATACCAGCACAACATACACTGACACACCATCACCATGTCAGTGTTACTGCAGTGCTGAGAATGATCAGAGCTAGATTTCTAGGTAAAATAACATAATAATCCTCCTTTGCTATAAAATCATTAAAACACACAGTTCTAACATAGTTTTCACAATAAATGGTTTCAAAAGCTGGAGTTAACGCAACTGCTAATTCACCAACCTTTAACGCTGATGCGCAAACTGTTGGTCTACATAGCAACGCAGATAACGAAATGGCAAAGAAAAAGAAGATGCACATCAATAATTTGGAGATGAATGGACTTATTTACATTCATAATCACTCAACTGGTTTCCTGATGCGTTAAATCTGCAGCAACACGCGAAACTGAAGTCAGGTTCTCTTTCTCCTGCTTCTCTTTCGAATTCTCTCATTCCATCTTAAATGGTGCAGCAGGACAATCTGGCCCCTCAGACACCATTTAAGGTGGAACAGGACAATTTGAATGAGAAGCTGGAGGATGAGAAGCGACTTCAACCTCATAAAAAGTCAAACATCGGGAGACATTTTACAAGAAACTCGCTGAGAAGTTTCCTGAGATGTGAGAAAAGCGGCTACGGCTGAGCTAAAGCTTAAAGCGGAGCAGAGTGAGTCTGGGTTTGGGTTTATGTTTTCAACCTGTATCATGACATCAGCTCACACTGAGACATGCTTGGTCAAGACGGTAAAACGGACAAAAACCAAGGTGGTTTAATTATTGCTGAAAGGACAAAATGGCTCTTCTTAACATTTCGGTTGCGACCCCTGAGTTAAGCCTGCTAAGGGGTGATCATCGCGTGGGGCAAGTCTGCTCGAGCTGTCCACGGCTCAGTCAGGTCTGCACAGTCACCACCAGCTCAGTGACCGCGCTCTGTGGTTCATTTTTCCCGGATTGTCTGAAGCCTGTAGCAAAATAGTAGCGAAAATTTTGGCTATAGCTACACAGAAATTTGTAGGCGCTACAGCTACTAGCTACATTTCATAAAACTGTAGTGGCTACAGCTACTAGCTACTAAAATTGTAGTTAGCTACAGAAAAGTAGCGGCTACTTCGCTACTCCCCCATCTCTGCTAGCAGCCTGCAACAAAAGTACCTAGCTAGCCACAAAAATACAAGCCTCAAGACCGCTGCTATGCCTTTCTCCATATTCATAGATAACAGTGAATCATACCATGTCAGAAACCCCATTTTCAAGTCTGTTAGAGATACTGAACAACTCCACGTGGCTTGAGGTAAACGGTGGTGATTTGAGTATGCAGGGCCTCCCTCCAATGTGAACAGGCTTTTTATAGTAAACATTCTCAAAACCAGTTTCATATTAGATTTTTTTACCAGGTTTGACAGTTTCCTAGTTTTTTCTGCACTATTCTTTGGGGAGAAAGGAGAGACTAGCGCACGCAAAAAAACCTCCACTCGTTTTTTCCTCATCTTCTCCATTCTCCAGCGCTCTGTTTGTGACGTGGTGTCGGTGCTGAAGGCCGAACTGCGTCAGTCCTTCAAACTCCATCACTGTTTACTCTGGTGCCAACCTCAAGGTGAAACCGAGATCCATGCGTTGGCATGGCAACCGCTTCCTCCTCTTCACCCATCATCTCGGGGGGTGAATAAGATGCGTCATTTTCTGTTGCTTTGGTCTGATGGCGCTGCACACGGAAGCAAGCAATTAAAGAATAATTGAATCTGATCAGCAGAATTGCAGGCAGCTAAGAACAGAAGGACGTGACTTGCTTTAAAATCCATCTAACTTATCTTTCTCCTCGCTTCATTCTCTCCTCTTTCAGCTCAAAGCGGAGGAGGAATCGCTCTAATTGTTTTTCTTCGAGCTAAATGTCACAGAAAATGAAAAAAGGCACACAAACGCTGGCAGTTTCTTACAGAAACTACGTAAAAACAGCATGTTCAGTCTGCAGAATCCAACACAATCCAACAACACAAAACTACAACAATTCTACAATTTTTCTACAAATTACAACTACAACAATTTTACATTTTTCTTCCCTCCTTAACTCAAATGTAGTTGATCAAGTTTGGAGTCTGTTTCTTTAGATTTGCACTGGAGCTATGACGCCAATGCTAACATGTAATGAAAGCACATCAATTCAACTACATGCCAAAATCAACACTTTTTTGCTTTAAACTGTGTGGAATTTTTCATTAATATCTGATAGACTTGATTATGTGTTTTCTGGTGTTCTTTTACATGTTATTATTTATAAACCTGGGTAAGAGTGTGTTAGCATGGCTAAAAATAGTAGCAGCAGCCATCGCAGAGCCTGAATTTTGGATGTACTTTTGTTGCATGATGCTAAATGGTGAATATTACCTTCCGGTACTTGCCTGGAACAGCTAATAAACACCACTAAACGTCAGAATTAAAAGTAAGAAGGCTAATTAGCAACATTAGCCTTGTAGCTCCAGTGCTAATGCTAAGGAATGAACTTCGGATCCCAAACACGCCTCAGCTGATCCGCTACGTTTGGCGTAAGCAGGGAAATTATGCACATTTGCTAATTTCTGAACTGTTCTTTTAAGTTCTAACTGAATTCTGAGGGTGAACCGAGTGTTTTAGATTGTGTGAGGTTAAAAATCAACTCTTATTCAGATGCATGTTGGAGGAATGGAAGTCAACACAGCTGAAGCTCATAGGAGTTTTCACACTGTGGACTAAACGAGTTTTATATTTGCTCTCCTGGTTCCAAGCTGGCAGAACATACAGTAAATACAACACACCCCTCATACTCATCACCCAACAGAGCCGTGTTGCTCACAGCTGCTGGACAGAACATGCAGGAAAAAACCCTTTCCTTCATTCAGTTAGGTTTACAGGGCCAGCACACATTATACATTTGTTTGGAACCGGACCAGTTTAGCCACCTTGGCAAATGTATGCACACAGGCTGAAGAGGAATTCCACGATTTTTGAAAATGGTTAGATGGTTAAGGTGTAAACAGAGTCATTCAGAGTGGTTTGGTGTTAAATGCTCAGTTCTACTGAAACTTACCGAGTCAAAACTGTTCACAGTGGTGATAGGAACCAGATGTCCGAGGAGGTTAATATCTCTAAACCTTTTTAACTATATTTTTGAAGCACTAAAAGAACAAAATATAGTGGAATATCATGAAATTCAATTTTAAACGCTGAAACCTGTTTTTTTTTTTTTTTTGGAACCTCTATACTGTTTGTCTTTTTGGCCCTCAGCACAGGAAGCTATTAAAAAAAGTCGTTATGAATTTGCTGCCTGATGTCTGAGATATTTTTTTGAGAGAGTCTTGGCCTAAAACATATATCTTAAAACTCATTGATGGTAGAGAGGCTCATGCAGGGGGTTGTGAAGAAAATGTCCCACTTTTGATAGAGTTACATTTCTGCATAATTCAAATTGAGAACTGTAAACAGAGGGTTTTCAGAGTGCTTTGGTGTGAAATGGTACATATTTCTTTACAGTGGCGGTGATAGGAACCTGGGGTCGCCATGACTACAACACAAATATAGACGTTTTATTTAATAAACCACCAGCGAACCCACACGTGTCTTCTGAGTTTTAAATGGAATTTTGATGCTGGTAAAATAGTGGAAAATCCGATTTTTTGCCTCACAGCGCCCTGCATATATCCCTCCACCATGAAAGGATTTTAAAGCCATAATCTTCTCAAATCTATCATAAAACAATCAGGCGGTGAATTCATAACCATCTGTGAGGGAGCTTTTAGAGGTGGACGTTCCTGTGACCACCACTGTGAACAATTCTGACTCTGTAAGTTTCTCATACCAAACCACTCTGAAAGACTCTGGGCACATCTTAACTATTTGATTATGAAGAAAATGGTAAAAATCTGTGGAATTCCTCTTGAAACACAGGTTTTGTATGAGAAATGCCGTCTTCCCTGTCATGTGCTGCTGCTTCTCTTTGGACAACTATGGGCAGCATATTTCTGTCCAGTGTGTTGAATTCTCAGTTTTTGGAATCCAATCGAGTGAAATCCCTCAGAGTGGACCACACTGCCCTGTTTGCCACTCTAAGTGACCTTTGACCTTCGTGTCACTTGGTTTTCACTGCCTTAATGTCACTGTTTTGCTCCAGGGTGTCACTTAAAGTCATACAGTCTGTCCATTGTTCTGAGGTGTTTCCTTGTGTTCATGGTGATGTTAAAGGCTTTCACTTTCATTTCAGGTTTTCGACTCCCTCCTTCTGCTTATGAGGAAATAAAGGCCTCTTCCTGAGCGTCTCTGAGGACTGATGATGTGGCAAACAGAACTCAAACTGACAAATTATCACTTAGTCACCCAGCAGGCTGTAAAGGTGTCAGTTATAGCAGGAGAATAAGCAGTATGCTATTCATTGGTGCCCATCCACCACACTGCAAAACATGAAATCTTAGCAAGGGAAAACATCTTAAATATAGTCCATATATCTAATAATTCTGATTATGAAGCTGTAAGAATATTCAAACATTATTTAACCTATTTCTACATAGTTTTACTTGTTTTAAAGAATTTTATCTTATTCCACTGGCAGATCGTTTTACTTCTTTTAAGCATTATTTCTTAAAATAGGCAAAATAATCAGCATCATTTCCCAAAACAAGTAAAATGATCTGCTAATGGAATAAGACACTTTCAGAAGATAAAATTACTTAAAACAAGCAATGTCTAAAAATTACACAATCTTATAATATTCTTACAACAATCCTGTAATGAGGAATTGTAACTATATTTTGAGTAGATTTAAGATGTTTTCCCTTGATAAGACATCATTGTTTTCAGTGCATTAGTATTTTATTACATTTCACCATAATAATAATAATAATAATAATAATAATAATAATAATAATAATAATAGTAATAATAAATGCAATAAATAAAAAAAGGAAAACACACAATTAACTATATTGGTGCAGTCATGGGCTGGAGGTTAGGGATCTGGCCCTGTGACCGGAAGGTTGCCGGTTTGATCCCCAGGGCCGACAGTCCATGACTGAGGTGTCCTTGAGCAAGACACCTAACCCCCAACTGCTCCCCGGGTGCCGTGGATAGGGCTGTCCACTGCTCCGGGCAAGTGTGCTCACTGCCCTCTAGTGTGTGTGTTCACTAGTGTGTATGTGGTGTTTCACTTCACGGATGGGTTAAATGCGGAGGTGGAATTTCCCCGGTTGTGGGACCAAAAAAGTATCTCTTAATCTTAACTTAATCTTAATATACATACTATATATGTAAATAAGATTTTGAACCCCTTATTTAGCCGGGGCCCACTGGTGGGCCCAAAGTTTTATTACACACTTTTAAAGATAGTCCCTGTAGTTACTGAATAATAAGCCTTAGTATATAATAAGACTGGGATCTTAAGTGGTCTATGAAAATAGAAACATTATAAATATAAATAAAGAAATTACAATGTATGTTTAAAGGGCCCATATTCTACATTTTGTCTTATCTTCATTTTCTCCTGAGGTGCTTGTATAATATTTTACATGATTACTGTTTAGAAACTTCAAGAAACACTTCTGAAGGTTGAATAGGTGGATGTATGTAAATGTGTAGCTTTTTGTGACATCACAAAAATGATAAATTCAAAACAGGCTGTTTTCTTATATGAGCTGTATGGACTGAAAAGAGAATGGTAGGTTTGGGAATGTTATGCTGAATACTACATCAAACTCTCTTCTAAAAAAAACAAAGTTTTTGCATAACATAAGCCCTTTAAGTGGCATATGCTTCATTTCTTAAATACTGACACACACATGCTCAACTAACACCCCCTTTACACCTCGCAGACACTGAGTGCTGCTTACAGACACAATGAAGCTGTAAACGTGTGAACACAGTTTGTGTGTGTGTGTGTGTGTGTGCGTGGCAGGGCAACTGTCTCGTCAGCAAACTAGTTGGACATTTCCACTGCAGCAGCGTATCTATTTAGCTAAAAAAGCATTTTAGAAACCAGTTCTGCACTTTCACTCAACAGATTATCAAGCCTTTACTGTCTCACACACACACAGCAGTGAGAACAGTACAGTTCTGTTTCAGTATTCACCTTGAACACCACAAAGAATAAAACAAACACATACACAACTATATATATATATATATATATATATATATATATATATATATATATATATATATATATATATATATATATATATAGATATAGATATATATAGATAGATATATAGATAGATATATAGATAGATAGATAGATAGATGTAAATTAACATTGGTTATATCCACTCTGGCCATTTTTTACAGAAACCCCTCTCTTGTTGCTGGTGGGTGGCCAGCTAGGGACTGTAGCTCACCTGTTGATGCTCACTTTGAGAGTTGTGTTAGTCATGCTCTAGTCCTCCAGCAATGGTCAGTTATGACACTCTTGGTTGGATATGTGTGTAAAATAGGTGGGGGCAGTCGTGGGCTGGAGGTTAGGGAACCAGCCCTGCGACCGAAAGGTTGCCGGGTTCGATCACCTTGGCTGATAGTCCATGACTGAAGTGCCATTGACCAAGACACCTAACCCCCAATTACTCCCCAGACGCCATGGATAGGGCTGCCCACTGCTCCAGGCAAATGTGCTCACTGCCCCCTAGTGTGGGTGTTCACTAGCGTGCATGTATGAGGGTGTTTCACTGCATGGATGGATTTAAACGCAGAGGTCTAATTTCACAGTGTGCAAACACACACAGTGACAAATGGTTGTTAATTCTATTCTATTCCTCCATTCAAGTCCTAGACACTGCTGGGCCAGACACTCATACTGTCACATACAAGTGCCACACACTCTAACCCTCTTGGTTCACTCATTAGAGGTTTGATCTCTGCTGTTCCTGTTGTGTAAATCAAACTGAGCAGGAGCGCTCAGCATCAGCGGGTTTAACAGCCCTAACAATCATATTTGTAGTGATGGGAATGTTACATAAACATGGTTTAACGTTCTGAGTTCTGATTGTCCTATTATGATGTCATAGCTGTAGTTTTATGATGATATCATGACGATGAGGTCATGATGACACAAGCCAACAGATCTTACTGTTTTATTGCAGTGTATGGTGACACGCGGCCTTTGAAAAGATGGTTCTTCAAAGGTTCTGTAGTAAAGAAAATGTGGTATCATTATCTATACAGAACCATGAACACGCAACATTTTTGAAAAGGGTTCTGAATAGCACCAGAAAGGTCTTCTGTTGTCATGATGTCAAGCTTGTGACAGTAAAAAAATCCCTTTTTGGTGGTATGTAGAACGCTTTTCAAAAAGATTCTAAATGTAGAACCACCTACAGCACATTCTCCATCAATCTGAAGAACCATTTTACCCTGCAATGAACCAATGAAACGGTTCTTATATAAAATGTACACCTGAATATACAGACATTTCATTTCTGAAAACAACATTTATTTTTGACTTGACTGTCGAGTCATAATGCCTACGTGAGGTGATGAGCTGCAATTCTTAGCAAACTGTCACAGAGAGAGACCAGCCAGTGCAGTCGGTCTTCCTGTGGGCTGCTGCAGTGTTAGTGGTAACTGTCCACTTTAAAGTGTGACTCACTGTTTGTTCATTGTAGAAACTTGTATTGCCCATCTGGTCAATAAAGGCTGTGCACAGCAGCCTGATTTTAATGCTAGAGCCATTCAATTCAAGTCCTTTTATTATATTTTTGCCATTATATTTGGTTTTCTGCTTTTTATATCAATGCGCTACTAACAGTAGCAATAATCATGTTCCTCTTACGTGTCATTTACATTGAAAGTCTTATTGGAAAATCTTCGGGTGAAGGACCCAACACAACAACAGTAACAGAAAGTTTCATATTAGTGCTGATGGACTGAGGTGGAAAACATGGACAGTGACCTTTTGTTGTCCCATTGGTCATCTTTCCAATGACAATATTGGCTAATAATATTAATAAAACTGAAACAAGAGGTTTTTTGACTTACAAGCTGAAAATATGTTGATATTTAATGTGTCAAAATTTTACAGGCAGGTAAAAATCCTCTAGGTTTGATTTTGTGTGTCATGACTGGTTAAATTCATACAGTTCGAGTGTAGTTTTGTTCTTGTCAGCATCAATTGAAAGGAAATCCAATTTTCAGGTCAAAATAGAAGAATGTTAATGAATGAAAGGAAGAAAGAGAAAAATATTTTAAAAAGCACTCAGAAAGTAATAAATAAAAATAATATTAGATACTACTAAAGCTCTGAAACTTTTTTGGTTTTGTTTTCGACCCAAATGTGGCCAACAATTGCCGCACGAGCACCAACTTACCATGCTGCAGCGTTAACATGAACAACGCATGGCTACATTTTAAAATCCATAAACAAAGCATAAAGTAAAAAAGCACACAACTTTAAACGTAGAGGTCTGCTTTTCTTATTAATTTTAATGATAGATTCCTATCATCCACGCATATTGTCTGTATTCAAATGCTACATGACAAAAATACGCCTCTTGGTTTGTCATTATAATGACTTGGTGTCTGATAATTATGAGATGCTAAATAGTAATTATGAAATAGTAAGTCATAATAATGACATCAGATCTTGTTACTAAGACATGTTGAGATACTATGACATAGTAAGTCATAATTATGGCATAGTAAGTCATTATTGTGAGCTGCTAAGTCATAATTATGAGAAAGTAAGTCATAATTGAGGCACTATGTCATATTTATGACATTATTGTGAGATATGAATGTCTTATTATTAGATCAGATATTATTAGTATTATAAGCCATAATCATTACAGTCATTATTATGAGATATTAGGCCATAATTTTGAGATCAAATCTCTTTGTTTTGAGAAGCTAAATCATAATTGACATAGTACGTGATTATTATCAGATGCTAAGTCATAATTATGAGAAACTAATTCATATCTATGACATGCTAAGTCATCATTATGAGACATTAAGTCATAATTATTAAGATACACTTTTGTATCCCACCAACAGAGAAATTTCACCTCTGCATTTAACCCATCCATGAAGTGAAACACCACATACACACACTAGTGAATACACACACACTAGGGGGCAGTGAGCACACTTGCCCAGAGCGGTGGGCAGCCCTATCCAAAGCGCCCGGGGAGCAGTTGGGGGTTAGGTGTCTTGCTCAAGGACACCTCAGTCATGGACTGCCTGGCAACCTTCTGGTCAGAGGGCCTGTTCCCTAACCTCCAGCCCACAACTGCCCCCATGAGAAGAGATGAGATCTCATTATTTTGAGATACTAATGAAATAATTCATAATTATGAAATTGCTAAGTCATAATCATGAGGTGCTAATTCGTAATTATAATGTAATCAGTATTTTGATATCTAGTCATAATTATGACATCAAATCTCATTATTTTTGAGACGCGAAGTCATAAATCTGAGAACTAAGTCACAATTATGAGATTCTAAATCATAATCATGGGATATTTTCTCATTAGTATGCCTTTAGTATGCCTTACTAAAATGTGTTTTGTTTCCCCCCCTAGCGGTTGAGAATTGGAACACCGCCACAGTACAATGGCCGCTCCTTTCGCTCCCTCGCTAGGCAGCGTGTATGAATTCAGGACCCGGCCCACCCGGCCTCGCCTCGCTATTCACTTCCAGGTTTCCGGGCACGGCGGTCCACTCACAATTCAACACGAACGGCATCGCACAGATAAATGCGCCTCCCACTCCAAAAAGTCCTCTTCCTGCACGCACTGCCACGTTAGAGAGAAAACCTCCCGACAAACGCACCTTACACACACACACAGACAGATCCGCTCCGCTCTCAACCCGTCGCCCGGCCTGAAACCATGATGCTGAAGCTGGTGCTGCTGTGCGCCCTGGCGGTGTCCGCGGAGATCACGGAGGAAGAGGACGTGCTGGTGCTGAAGAAGACCAACTTCGAGGAGGCGCTCAAAGCGCACCCCAACATCCTCGTCGAGTTTTGTAAGTACACTCGGAGGGCTTTTTGCATGGCAGGAGCCCTCCCTCGGAGCCTGCAGCCCTGATTGGTGCCGTTTCTGCGAGTCAGCTTCTTATTCGCCCAGCTTGTTATTCGGATTTCCCCGTTCCACCTTAAATGGTGCAGCGGTTACGCTCCGGCCTGAGGCGCCAGAATGTAACTGCTGCACCATTTAAGGTGGAACGGGGAAATCCGAACAAGCGGGCGAAGAGGAAGCCAACTTCAGCCTTGTGTTCGTCTTGCTTGTGCCGGCACCCAGGCAAATATAAAAGCCCCCCACCCACACCCCCCAAACTAGAAGTTTCAAATGGCACCGTGAGCCGTTTGAATCTGCCAGTATGTTCTGTATGGGACCCTGTTCAACACGTTCCCCGTCGGTCTGGAGAACCATTTCACCATGTACAGGCAGCTGGCTCTGAGTTGTGCTCATGGTTCTATGCAGAACCCTTTAGGAGCAGTGTGTGCTTTCACTAACGCTGTTCTGGGGGCTTAACGTTTTACCGGCCCTCACTAGTGCATGCATGTAATGTAGTGCATGCGTTTCTCCGTGGGCCGGGCTGTGCATGCGCTCCTATCCAACCTCAGCCTCACTAAGACGGAGGGCTTGCACTCGTGCGTCTATAGGAAGTGTACAGGCTCGGCCGGTGCGTGCATTTCTACCTTGGGCCTTGCAGATGAGTTGGAAACCTTTTCTCTGACCGTTTGTAGCGCATACAGCGCTTAATCTCCACGAGCACAACACAAAACACCGCTGAAACCTATTCAAGCTCGTGCATGCCCCTTCAGGCCTCCAGTGCTGGTTGTAAACAGGATGGCCAATGCAAATGCACAGGTCGGAGCAGAGCTGGCTGTGTGGGCATGCTTTGCTTTCTGGAATATTAAAAACTTGGTCCAGAGCATGACTTCCCATCACCACAGCTTCCCGTTTCTCTGATCAGGCTTTATAGTGGCCTGTGTACATTTGCATTACTTTAACTTGGACTTAAACTTGGCTCTGCTGCTTGAAAGCCCTATGGATTGTGTTTTGAGCTGCTTTTTGCTTAGAAAAATACATGTGACTTCATCACAGTGGTGGTTTCCAGTGTCAGTCCAGGCTGCACGTTTGGATTAAAGGGGCTTTTATTGCTCTATATTCGTGTTAGGACGTATAAAAGACCAGTAGTTCTTAACAAAAGACTAAATAAAGTTGGTCTGAGTCTCCATTTTGGAGTTTGCCCCCCTCCCTCACTCCCAGTGGAGGTTCATGAAAGTTTTCCAAGCGCTGCCCACTCACAGAGCTCCACGAGTTTTCACAGTGCGGTGGGAGGGGCTAGCGCGCAGTGGGCAGGACGCTGGCGCCACGCAACCCCGCCCCTTTTCCTTGGTAGGTTGACGTGTACATCAGCATGAACTCCTGTGAGGCATGTCAGCAGCCAGAGATGTGCTTTTTGATGTTGTTCAGACCTTAAAAAAAGGCCCTTGAAACGTGTAGGTGACCGTTCCAGCAGTGATGAGGGTGACCAGTGTGGACGTGAACCTTGGACTTTCACCCTACAGCACAGCAGAGCTGTGGCAGCGATGACTAATACAGGGAAGTTCAGGTTGGGCTGATGAAATCACAGCTCGGTTCAGCTTGGCGTGATCGGTCCGGTCTGCTTCTGGTGGAGAACGGCTCCAAGAGCAGGAGGGGCGACCGCTGAGAGGAACCGAGAAGCTCAGGTGGAACCTGTCACAGGGTAGTGAAGTTGGGAGACTTGCAGTAGCGTGGGTTATAAAAACCAGCAGTTCAGACGCTCTGCAGCTCGTAATGTACGGCATATCCAGCTAGGGCTGGGCTGTATAATGATGTGTCATTATTGTGATTAAATTGGTTCAAATCAGTTTGTCAAGCATATTGTGCAGCACTTTATTAACAGTGACCAGCTATTTATTTGGCTTTGGTCCAGTGCAGCATCATTGTATTCATAGTTTTTAATGGTGTGTTGATCGTACGTGGCCATTTGACCCGTTTTGAATTGTGTGTGAAGTCAAGACAGTTTTGTCTGTTCCCAAAAAAACGGCCCTTTCTTCAGACCTGCTTAAAACGTACAGTAGAACCAAATGAAATGAGGTAAACATTTGATTGTCCAGCTCTTGTTTTACTTCATAAATCCACTTCTTGAGTTGAAAGTTTGCCAGGATGTGTACATTTTAACCTAAACGTCTTTTTTTACTGTTTTTATTGTCCATTTATGTACACACCAGTTATACCAAGGCATGATTGAGTCTATATACTGCTATACATTAATATATTAATCTGTGTTCTCATTGGTCGTCACAGATGCACCATGGTGCGGTCACTGCAAAGCCCTGGCGCCCGAATATGCCAAAGCTGCAGGACTGCTCAAAGCCGAGGGTTCAGACATCCGTCTTGCCAAAGTGGACGCCACAGAAGAGACAGACCTCGCCCAGGAGTTTGGGGTGCGTGGCTATCCCACCATCAAATTCTTCAAGGGAGGAGAGAAAAGTTCCCCCAAAGAATATTCAGGTGAGTCAGATGGGGGAGATGTGGCTGAACTAATGCAGTCGTGATGACAGCGGCCACTGTCTGAGTTATCTAGTGGTTGCTCTTTAGAAAGCAAGTAAAATGGACTTCCCTGAACAATAATGAACCATGCAGAGCTGCACACAGGTCTCAATGTTTAATGGGGGAAAATTCATTATTGAATATAAAACTGAAGTAGTGAAAACTGTAGCTTTACAAGTCATTTTGGAACATTAGTGTTGGGAAAGACCGCTGGTGTCTTCAAATTGTAGGAAAAAATCTAGAATAAAAAATGGAGAGGTGGAGGTTTTGTTCAGACAGTGACTAAGTGTGAAAAACAACGTGGCAATGCATGTAATGAATATACATTGAACTCTGTTCTTGCTGCAAGAGTGACCAGTAGAATAATTATGCAATATTAATCATATTAACTGTCAAATAATCACTACCAGTGTATTGGTAAGATATTTTAGAAAATAGAATTTAACTGAGTAATCATGACGGGTACGACTTTGCTGCAGCTGTGCTTTATTGCTCTTTTTTTTTCTTATCTATGTCACCATAGTGTATTTACATAGTCGCTGTCTATCCATTTGTTGTTTTTAACTTTTCTGTTGATTGACAGATTATTTTGCCAGGTCTGTCCTCTAATTGGGTCATTAGTGTTTAAATTAGTCAGTGAAAGGCATCTTAATACTCACTCATGTGGTGTCCACTTTAGGGCCTTTCCCGTTCTGACACATGGCATAAAGAAAGCGCAGTGGTGAGATCTATAAGCAGTGTTAATGATGCACTAAGCAGTGTGAGTAAATCGGGGGTTCAGGCTCAGATGACCCCAATGCCTTTAGCATGAGTGACGTGACTCTGAAACGTGCGGCTCATTCCGTACGTGTGTTGGCGAGCGTTTTCCCGCGGCCCCTCCTCTGCTTCCCGAGATTCCTCCGGTCGGCTGAGCGATGTGCAGGTCCTCACGTTGCCTGCGGTCTGCTCCTCCAGCAGGGGGCGGGGTCTGGTGCTTCACTCTCAGTTTTCTTCTCTCAGCACAGTGTAACCGGAGCCGGTAGGAACTCCTCCGGCTCGCTCCAGACTAATCCGCTCTCAGCACTGCAGCTGTGAGGGTTTCTAGGACCGGGATAAACTCAAAGTTGCTGAGTTTCTGGATCTTTCAGAGCAGTTCCCCATACAGCAGTGTGCTGTGAGCACTTGGACAAACACATTAAAAACCCATTTGAAGAGTTTAAGGGGCACCAGAAGTTTGGTGGGAGAGTTGCAGTTTGAACCGTTTTACTGATTCACTGGAATTTGGCTAATCATTGTTAAGCCTGTCATGACGAAAGTTTAGCTGATGATGAATTGCTATGTAAATCATTGCCACCAGCATTTAAAAATTTTTTGGGCACTCTATATAGCTAATGAAGATGAAGCCTAAAGTGGCTAAATTGGCCGGTTGATTGAGTTCCTTCCTGTCAGCATACTTTGAAGCTCCCAACTGAAGACAATAACAGCTTATTTAACATCAGATAAACAAACATTTCTCTTTGCTGCCCTCTAAAGGTCTTATAGCACCAATCAGTACTTCTTGTTGTAGAACCCATCTATAGTTTCTTTCATTTACATGCAGTTGCCTCAACCCAATGCATGAATATGCACCTAATAATGGTTGTGATGCAGACATATGACTGCGACGGCTGAAATGATTGAATTACCTGACAGGCTGACTTTTAGTACTTCATGGAAATTGAACGTCTTTCAGAACTAGGCTCAGTTCAGGGCGAGCAACTCTGGTTTTTCCACATCCAGATTAAATCTAATCTTGGACTAAACAAAGTTGATCAGTGGGGATTCATCACTGGCTGTGGCGTTTAGGCTGAAGACTAGGCTCTGTTCTGTTTATTATAATTATTTTTCCAGTATTGAACCAGAATTTGCTTAGTCACTGAGCTCAGGCTGACCTGAAGTCTGTCTGGTGACCCTCACTGTTGCTGTGGCATTGCATCAACACTTCCTACCCTCAGCTCCAGCGCTCTGCTCTGCTGAACTGTTACCAACAGCTGAGGCAGAACCCCACCCAGAGCAGTTTGGCTTGTGTTGTGGTAGTTTCCATATTTGGGCATATATTAAAAAAAAAATCAATAGCACACATTTAAGTTGTGAAGCGTCTTCCCCTTTTTCTGTAATGAGTCTCAGCATGATGTGTAAACGTTCACTCCTCAGTCCATATATAGAAGCTGGGCTGCAGAAAAATGGCCTGATTTGAATGAATCATGGTTGTGATGCCATACATCGGGGTCATTAGTCTTGAAGATGCAGTAACAGCCAGTTTTTAAGGAGTAAGCGAGGTTGAAAACTGATCGTAAAGTCAGTGCCAGGTCCAGCTGTCCTAAGATTGCAGATTTAAATGTTCTGATACTACAAATAAACACGGAGTCCTGGTCCAAATGTTTCTTCAGTACTGCATTACTTCACAGCATGAAAAAGCTGGTTACTGCTGAGCTCCTAATCTATATAATCCAGCCAAATGAATAACTGCCAGTTGAACATCACCAGTTGTTTCTGGCTCACATTAATCAGTTTACACTTTCATGTTCTCTATATTTGAACTACATTCTGCCATCACTAGATGAGATGCACTGGTAGCTAATGGGCTAACAGGCTGCTTCAGTAAGATTAAGGCCAAAAAACCTCCTCCACGCAAGTACGTGAATGGAAATGACGGCGCTCAACCAATGCGTTACGAACGCCCGACCATCCTGTACAAACTCGCAGTGCTTTCTTATTAGTTGTGAACTATTTGGGGAAATATTTCATTTGCACCTTTTCTGACTAATATTACAACTGCAGTTTAAATTATAATCATGTTCTATAGATTGTAGTTCAGACCAGGTTTTTATTTATTTATTTTTTTTTTGGCCAAGACCAGGTTATCTACTTTTTCTGGCTTGAGGCTTGACCCGTTGACGTAGTGCACGAGAAAGCCAGTAAGTTCTGGTTAGGATGTCGCAACACATGGACGTTTGGTTTCCTCTGATTGGACTCCATTTACACTGTTGTTGTAAATTTCCTCTTAACTTTAGACATTTTTTATAATGTAGGCTATTTTTATAATTTGCAGCTCTTACGACTTGAACATTGCACTCCTTAAATTGTGATTTCGATATAAGAACGATGAACCTTTCAGCCCTAGTTCTTATGTTACTGTGGGGGTTAAACACTCAGTACTGAAGGGGCGATAAAGGAAAAATCATAGAAGAATCTGCTGTTATTCCAACGGTCTCAACAGCTAAATATGGACAAATGGGGGAGAATTAGCTGCTCTACTTCTTCTGTTGGAACGTGTGAGGCTTAACTGCTCGTCTGCTATGGCAGTTGAGAAGTACGGTGGCAGTACAGGACCGCTTAGACAGGCTTGGCTGTCATTATAGCGCCCCCTGCTGTAACGGCTTGCGCTTTTGTTGCATTATGAAATGCATCATGACACATCATCTACTCTACTGTGACTGATGCTTTCTTCATCTCTACACCTTCATCTGGTGGCCAGTTATCCAAGTTCTCTGCTCTGACATGCATTGTGAACTTTACTCATGTCACTGTATTGTTCGTAAGCCACACCCCCGCATTCCTTAATTCCGATAACTGAAGTATTTTCTGATGGTGGCTGATCAGTATGATCAGATTGGAATTATATTGATGCAGCATCTTGAAACATGTATCGTAAAGCCAGTTGGCGACACTCGGTCGTTGTTCACTGTGTAAATCGCCTTTCTGCTCTGTCGTCTGTCTGTTTGCTCAGTGCCAGTCATATTGTTTGTCTCTCTGTAAGTGCTAGTCTTTGTTTGGTCATGTCACCTCTCTGCTTTTGTCCTGTGTGAACGTGCAGCTGGACGGCAAGCTGACGACATCGTGAACTGGCTGAAGAAGCGAACGGGGCCGGCGGCCGCCACACTGACAGAGGTCACGCAGGCTGAGTCACTCATCGCTGACAACGAGGTCGCGGTCATCGGCTTCTTCAAGGTGGGCTTTGTTTATATCTGTAGACCATACCGCTCAGCTTGGTGGTGTTTTACGTGGTGTCTCACATCCCCACGACCTTGCACCCTGAAATTTTAGCACAAGGCAAAAAAAAAACTTCTCAGTTTATTCTCAGATTATTAAAAAAAAAAAGTTACAAGCTTTTTACGTGACAGTACCTAGAGAAATGTAGGAGAATCTCAGTACTTGGTCCTGAAGGTTTCACATGCCCACATCAGCTCATAAACCTCTTTATTTAGTTATGTATTTATTTGTGCAAATGCTCAGTAGCTTTATTTCAACATTTTTGGTAGCTGCTCTTTGTGGCATTTGCGTGGTCTTATGTATGATGTATGGACTGATTTCTATAATTTAAGACTTTCTGCTGTTGTGAGTTGAAGTGGCTACTGAGAACTTGAGTCTGTTGGATCACTCTTTAACCAAATCTGTGGATGTATAAAATTTTAAAATAAACTATAATGAAAATTGTAGGGCCTCACTGTTATGAACCAATTACAATAAACATTAATTCCACTAATTTTTCTAATTTTCTGCATAACAGTGTGAATGTGTGTAGTTTGGTGTGAAATGGTTCAGATTTTTATTACGGTGGTGGTGGTGGGAACCAGGGGGTCACCATGACTACAGCACAAATAACTGCCATTGAACTAATGTTAACACGATAAACAAAATTCATATTCAATATCAATACATATTCAATACATATCGCAATAAATCATTATTTCTTTTGAGTTTGAAGGCTTTTTTTTGTTCCTGGGTTAATTGCCATTTTAAACTATCCTTTATGGCCAGTACATGATAAACACTGTCGTGGGACAGTGGGAGAAAGTGTCTGAGCTGTTTTTACCAGCTGGTAAAGAATGGCTTTAGTTTTTAGTCATATAGTCATGATTTAATAAGGAGAAGATCAGCTATCCTGTTACAAATGCTGACCAAATGGCCAACAGTCCTAAATTTAGTTCAACAGCGTCAACTTGGTACGAACAGCAAACATTGGCTGGCTCAGTATGACTGATCACGCCACCTTACTGCCATCATTCTTACCACATCAGAACATATCATGCCAGCTAGCAGACTGGATTTCTCTACTCTATCGTCGTATGAGGGGTGAACTGGTGATTCTCTCACACCAGATATACACTTGAACTGAAATCAGTGCTTGTTTGATCCACGGTAACATCAATTTGCGGTGTCGTCAGTGTGACTCGAGCACTGCTTCGTTAGCCAGCTGCTAAAACCAGCTTGCCTGGGAAGAGGAAGTTCTCCTGCCCTCCAGTGCCTCACGGCTTCCTCGGTTTACTTTCATTTAAATCTGGGCTGTAAGTAACATGAACTGAGCACATGGCTGAGCCCTGTAACAGCACTTTAGTTGTAAAGATCAGATGTGATTTAACGCTGCTAAAGCTGTTGGGATGTACAGAAAGAAGCGAGTTCACTGTAGGTCAGTACAGTACAGCCACTGATCTCGTCGCTCGCGCTTGGGCACAGGAGAACAGATTGCTGGTCGCTCCACTCAGAGACTATATAACTCCACGTTTCAGACATTTCTAAAGTCTGTTTGGCGACTCATTTTACTAGTTGCTCCTCCCCTGGAATCCTGTCAAAACACTCGGAAATGCGCCCTCTCCTGGCGACAGCAGAGTAGTGTCGCTCTCTTTGCGGTAGAAGACACCGCCAGGGCTGTCACTAGAATGTGGATGTGTGTAAATGGTGTATCCAACACTTCTTATAGTTCTACTGAGGAAAGTTGTATCGCGATACTTATCGTCTTCTCGCCTAGCCCTAGAGTGACAATACAGGTGTCAGAGTTTTATAGGGAATGTTGATTGTGAAATAGTGATAGAAATGGTTCATATCACCACCACTGTGAACAATTCTGATTCGGTAAGTTTCTTGACTGGCGCATTTCACAAAAAACACTCTGACTATGTGGAATTAAAAATCAGTGGAATTTTAAATGGAATGTTGGCATTTTAGAGCTGGGTGTTCTTTTTAAATGACGGAGAGGTATCCGGCTGTTTTTGTATCCACATGCTTTTCTTTTTTGTTTTCCCTCCTCCTGTGTTCTAGACTTCAAGGCAAAAATGATATCAGATATATTTGGGGGGAGGGCCAATCAGATTTCACCGCCAGTCTAAACACAGCTAAAACTTCTGCAGGCAGTCAAGGTTGTCTGTTAGACAACTGCTCCAGCTAATGTACCTTTTTTTTTTTTTTTTTTTTTTTTTTTAATTTATTTTCCTTCTAAAACGTAATGATTCCTTATTGCTTAGTGCCAGCACTAGTTTGCTGGAGTCAGCTGGGCATTTGTTGGTTGAGGTGGACTAAAGCTGGCTTTTTGTTCTTGTTTCTATGGTGGTAGGATGTGGAGACGGATGGTGCTAAGGCCTTTATCAAAGCAGCAGAGGCCATCGACGACATTCCATTCGGCATCAGCTCAGACGATGCCGTCTTCTCCAAGTTTGAGGTCACCAAAGATGCCGTCGTGCTCTTCAAGAAGGTATTTATTATACTCTGATATTTCTGCCCTCTGTTTGTGGTTGTTCTGTCTGCAGCATCTAAAAACACTTGCAGGAAACATTGTGGGAGAACATGAACTGTTAATTTTATTTTATTTTTTACCTTTTATTTAACCAGGGTAATCACACTAAGATGTAAAAGATTTTAAGTGAGCCCTGGCCAAGAAGGCAGCGCACACCACATTAAATGAATAAAATAAAAAAAATGACGACCAACAAAATCAAAATGAAAAGTAAAGGGAATGATGCAGTTCTTTAACAGTTGTCTGAAATCGATCAAGGAGACATCGATCAATCGTTTCTGTGGGTCATCCCCCACACCAGGACGTCCCAGGTCCCTGTGCTGCTACTCCTGACACAGAATGTAAAGCTTGCTGTGTCTCTGCTTCTATACGTGATGTATGAGAGCGTCTGAGACCTTCCTCACGTCTCTGCTGTAGCCGAGTAACCTGACCCAGACAGCCCTGCATTCTCACCCAGGTGGTCTGACGTGCCCCTGCTGTGCTAATATTAGCATCTGCCTGGTGGGGCAGAGACGCTCTTGCAGCATCCTGCCTGCTTTTGGACCTGTTTGGGTTCAGCATTATTTAGCGCCCGATTAACCCCCCTCCTTTAACCCAGAGGGGTCTTCACTCCGCCCCCTCAAGGCATTTGAGTAAAGATTCATTTAAAGAGTCTCCAGAGTTTCATAAATCAGACGAATATTCTTAGATAGTGGTTATGATGGACGGTTTTCTCAGCCTCTTACTGTTAAGTAATTTCTGCATGTATTTTTCTTTTTTTACTATTTATTTTATTTTTTAAAATGTTGATTGGAGGCGGAGCTTGTGGCTGAGCACATGTACATGATGTAAAAACCTCCTGGCTTTACAGGGAGACTTGAAGCAGCACGCACACCATATAGACTTGTTTAATGGGCCGTCTGACACTGTCCTGCATGCTGTTTTCTGTAAACATGATCAAAAGTGCAGGAAATTTTCATGAAGGTCTGTAAAATTCAACATTTCAGTTCTATTTTTTTTTTTTTTTTAAACGCTTCCTTTAAGCAGGTTTTAAGCGTGTTATTTGTTGCACTTGTTAGGAAAGTCACTTCTGCCATTGTCATGGGGCCGGGTCCGTTTCTAGCTGTAATTAGGTGTTCGTGTCCGAGCCTGTGAAGGAGCGTCACCGTTATGTAAGAAATGACCTTTAATCTGGGTCAACTGACCCCTGCTTCGATGATGCAAACCTGGTTTATAATAGCGTCTGACTTTAAATCTCCCAGCCTCTACTGCAGGAAAACTTTCAGAGCTGAGAATATGAACGCAAACATGATTATAGTGTAGGAGTGGCAAAATATGAGCACCTACGCAGCCTCTTTCAAATGCGTACATGCCAGAAAAGATTTCCTTCTCTTTTAAAGGGCCCATATCCCATTTTTCCTGATATTCCTTCCATCCTTCCCTCCATCCCTTATTTGATATTTTCCAGTCTCTTTATCCCTCAGAATTAACCATGTAGTCTTGCCTGTTGGTATATAGTGAGTATTGCTGTCTAAGAGCGTAATCCGGCTGTGGTGTGGATGAAGAGAGAGTGGCTTAGAGATTAACTGGTTTTGACTCTTGGCTCTAATGATGCATTGATGAAATTTTTCACTGCATTAACACCTAGACGAACTCAGCAGCTCACTCGCGCGCTCTCGTTCTGTTGCTCTCGCTACTTTTCTCTCTTCTCTCAACTCTCACTAGTCTTCTTTTCGTTGGGGGGGTTGTCATTCAATGGTCACCCAGTGATGTTCTCATGTTTGGACACCTGGTCTCTCTGTCGGACTCTGTCAACAGCTGTTTCTTGTTTGTTCGTTATTCCAGGCCTGTGTTGTTGCCTCCTGTCTCATATCCTCTCTTGTTTTTCTGTTGACCATGTTCTGCTGTTCTTAACACTTAATTAAATCAAATATAGCTCTGCAGGTTCCCTCGCGTAGCTTCCTCACATGGCCGTGCAGGTTTAACTGTGCCTGTGTGTTTGGTAAAGCTGTAAAGTTTTATGGCATTGAAGGGTGGGATGATCTGTTGCGGGAAGCTGCTGCGTGTTTAAAACTAACGCTGTGTGTGTGTGTGTGTGTGTGTGTGTGTGTGTGTGTGTGTGTGTGTGTGTAGTTTGATGAGGGCCGTAACACTTTTGATGGAGAGCTCAGTAAGGAGAACCTCCTGACCTTCATCCAGGCCAACCAGCTCCCACTGGTCATCGAGTTCACAGAGCAGGTAAGCTCTTCAGAGAACCCTTCAATTATTTCACTTTTCATTCATTTACTTACTGGGTTGTTATTTTTCTTGTACACTGATGCACAGATTTGTTCTGTATAAAATAAAATGACACCGGTGTTTTGTTTAATATGGAACAATTAAAATTACATGTTTGGTTGCAATGTAAATAAATATCAGTAGGTATACCATAGATGTCATTTGAATAATGTAAAATAGTGCTCCCTTTTCTAATGGCCCTTTGGCAACTAATATAATGCATTATAATATAATTTGTCACATGAGTATAAACGTGGGAGCAGATAATAACTGAGAGATAAATATTATTATTATTATTATTATTATTATTATTATTTATTTTATTTTTTTTCCTCTTCCAGACGGCCCCCAAAATTTTCGGAGGTGATATCAAATCGCACATTTTGCTCTTTGTGCCCAAAGCTAGCAAAGACTTCCAGGACAAGATGGACAACTTCAGAAAAGCAGCCGAAGGCTTCAAGGGCAAGGTCAGGATGATATGCCTTGTTATTGCTGAGATGAGCATTGCTGTACCTTGTTAGCAAGGCTGGGAGTCGATCCCAAAAAAGAATCAATTCCTCGTTTCCAGGCGTTCGGGAATTCAGCGTCGACTCCAAAGCTTTGCGCTCAATTCCGCATGATGTACATATGGACTGTGACGTTCTGCTGTCACTGTCTAAATCAGGGGTCTGTAAAATGCAACTCCGTATTTGTTAGATGTTCAGTAGTGAAGGGCAGCAGTAATCGGAGGGTTTAACCATATGACTGTGACTGAAGATAATTTGTCAGTTAATTGGCTGTTATCAGTTAATCCACAAATCAAATGCTCTTCCTTTGTTTCCTCTTACTGCAGCAGGCAGTTTCCCCTTTTATGGTGCAGTGAAACAATAGAAACCATATCATGATGTAGTCTATTACAGTCTGTTGGTGACCACATGGAGTGCTTGTTAAAGAGTCCGTAGAGGCCATATCGCCCCCTACACATCCTGTAGTTTATTACAATCTGTCAGAATGACTGTGTGGACCAAACGAACGTTACAGAGCCTTTTTAAGTGAAACGTTGACGCTGTCACCCGTTAATTTTCTTGTAGTTTATTCTAGCCTGTCATTACCTGTCCTGAACATGGGGCATGATGAAGCTCTTCACACTTCTGTGTAATCTTTAGTCAACAAATGACTCGATGTAACTTTGCTGTCTATTTGCAGATTCTCTTCATCTTCATCGACAGTGATGTGGATGATAACCAGCGCATCCTGGAGTTCTTTGGGCTGAAAAAGGAGGAGTGTCCCGCCCTGAGGCTCATCACCCTGGAGGACGAGATGACCAAATACAAGCCAGAAACCTCAGAGATCACAGCAGAAAACATCATTACTTTCTGTACAGCTTTTGTTGAGGGAAAACTCAAGGTGTGTTCACTCACCACAGAATGAGAGAGAGAATCTGTCCATATAGCGGTATCAGAACAAACGTTTCTTTGGCTACGTTCACACATCAAATTTTCCCACCAACTCTGATGTAAAGCTTTAATGGTTATTTTATTTTTATTTGTTTTCTGTTTCTCATCTTCTGTTTCTTGTCTTCTTGTACACAGCCTCATCTTATGAGCCAGGACATTCCTGAGGATTGGGACAAGAACCCAGTTAAGGTCCTGGTGGGCAAGAACTTTGAGGAAGTTGCCTTCGACCCCACCAAGAATGTCTTTATCGAGTTCTGTAAGTTCCCGTGTCTACGTGCAGCACAGTTGCAAGCGGCTCATATTTAGGCATCAGGGGCTATAATATTTGCCAATGAGCAAAATACAGGAGTTTACATACTTTGGAACTATGGAATTAAAATACAAATACTATACAAACGCAGTGACACTATAATAAATGTGTAAGGCTGTATTTCAGGTGTCTCCTCACTGTGCATTTGACACATTTGAGACCCATAGAAATGCAGTGTGTGAGCGGCTAGAAGTTTCGGTGTCGGCTGAGACAGGTGGTAATACCATGTATGAACAGGCCTGCATGTAACCGACCGTCTCCACAGGTGTGTCTGTCTCTGCGTGCAGTAAAAACCAGTTGGTCCATGTATCTCTGTGGGCCGAGTGACTGCCGTGGACTAAATTTTTCTTTCCTGGTGCAAAGAGGGGGAATATTTTTATATTTTTCCAGCAGCTGGGGGATCTGGTTATTTTTTGTCCCACAAAAGTCGGTCTCTGTGTGGGGGGAATTTCCCCATGGAGGATGGTATTTGCAGGGCCGTTAACAGGCTGCACGTGCCCAGGGCTTCGCATGCTGCCTGCTGCATACAGCCTTGGCATGAGCCGTGAGTGGATTCACTCAGCTGTTGGTGCCAGACGCTCTCAGAGATGCACTCTGGAGGACCAGAGACAGATTCCCTCATACTTTCCACTGAGACTGCAATAGTGTTTCATTCTCTGAACCCAGGGACCCCCCCCCCCCCACCTCCCTCCCTCAGTGCGTTTTATCCAGGCCACTGTTGACCCTCACCTACTGAAGCTGCAGCCCAGGTTAAGCCGAGTCTCCCAGCAGGGCATTGTGCGCACAAGCTGTTCAGCAGGAGGAATCGGTGTGTCTTCTTAAGCTGAAAAGGCTCAGTCACTGTTTTTGTTGCTGTGCCATGTTTATTTTGACTTTACACCCTTCAGACTGTTACATCGTTCATCTTTTTTTTTTTTTTTTTTTTTGTGTGTGTGTGTGCCCTGGCTCTTTGATTAATGCCATTACAGTGGTGTTTTTGTAATAATCTTATTTCACTTGAATGGGAGGATCTCTGATCTCCCCACATGTGAGTGGTTCCCAAGCAGTGCTAAGGAAGTGTTCACAATGTTGGCTTGAAAATGTTTGATGGAATGACAATCAAAAGTCCTGACCTTAGTCCTGTAGGAATGTTGTGGAAGGACCTGAAGCAAACAGTTCATGGAAGGAAGCTGAAGCTGCAGCTGTTTTCTGTGGAGAGGGCTAAAACGTCACCAAGCCAATATGCAGGACAAGTCAAGTTACTGTAAACATTTAGTTGCAGTTATTGATGCACAAGGGTGTCACACCAGATACTGTCAAAAGGGTTCCCATTCTTTTGCCTCTCCACAGATATTATGTTGTATTATTTTCCTTAATAAATAAACAAGTCAAATATTTTTTTTGACTACTATTAGGACTAAAATCAGAAGATTTAGGTTAAATTTATGATTTTAATTTTTTTATATGCATTTGTAGTAGAAATGCAGATGTTCTTTTATTGACAGCTCTTCCCTTTCCTTCAGATGCCCCCTGGTGCGGTCACTGCAAACAGCTGGCTCCTATCTGGGACCAACTGGGAGCTAAATATAAGGACAGCAAAGACGTTGTGGTAGCCAAGATGGACTCCACAGCCAACGAGATCGAGGCTGTTAAAGTCCACAGTTTCCCTACGTTGAAATTCTTCCCTGCTGGGGAGGAGCGTAAGGTGAGACCTTTACCTTCCAGCTCTTTACTTAGTTCATATCTAAAGCTCAGTTGGAGCTGGATTAGTTTTCCATAAGGAATAAAAATAAGAGAATAATCTTTTAGGAGACCTGAGGTTTCCTAAAGCACCGTCACCTCTGATTCTGTCACTTATCAGGTCGCTGTGTTTTGCATTATGGAGCTCTCTCTCTTCAGACTTTATCCTAAGAAGGCAGGTCATATAAAACTGGGTAAGACTAAATATTGATCGAGATCTGATGTTGCCAGTGGAGCAAAAAAAAGGCGTGCTTGAAATGGAGAGGTCTCATCACGTTCCCAGTTCGGTAGCAAAATATGAAGCTTGGGTTGAAGATGATCATATTAACCAGGCATGTGTATATTGATACCTCACAGCACTGAAGGTGTAACATACAGCAGTTTTGCAGCCTCATTTCAGGCTCCTGCTCAGTCTGGAGGTGTAATAACCTGTTATTTTACTAGCAGTGAAGAGGAGGGTCTGTGGTTTGAAGGAGTACTTTGTTTAAAAATCTAATTTAAACAAAAAATATGTATGCATGTAGGAACGGCAGAAGAGTGAGCAATGCTGCCGATTTCCAAAAAAAAAAAAAAGTAGAAGGGGGGGGGGGGGGGGATCTGCCGTACTATTTATTGTTTGTTTGTTTGTTTTGAGGGTTTTTTGTTTTTTGTTGTTGGGTTTTTCTTGTTTTGTTTTTTTTTTTTTTTTTTTTTTAACCCCCCCTCATGTTTATGCCAGATTTTTGTCCACTAACTTGTCCTGGAGATTCCAGACTTGGAATTGTGCCAATATGGCAATGTTTGGTCTGGTCAGGAATGGTATGCTTGTATACAGCTTTTTGATCTGACGTACAGTTTTCATGCAGTCTTCTTTAAATTACGAATATTTTCCTATAGGAATGAATGGGCTAATATAATTGCGTGTCCATCTGCTCAATGGAAAGAGTTTCACATACACTATCTCATGGCAGGCCCACCTGAGCACAAAATGAATGTTCTGCCGTTTATCTCTTGTTCCTCCCAAAGAGGCCTGTTCATTTTTCATAATTAACCGCTTGGTGACCCCATAGCAACCGCTTGGTGACCCCATAGCAACCGCTCTAGTTGTTGCACCTAAATATTCTAGTTTGATTACTAAATGGCTGCATTAGCCTCGTAGCTCCAGTGCAAAAGTAGAAAAGGAAGCCAAACGTGTCCTGACTGACATCAGGATAAGGGGGAGAAATGGAAATATTCATTCAAATATAGAAAAGTACTCCTCAGCTTTATTGCTGACTGCTTACAGCAGTATAAGCTGATTGCAGTTAACTTTGTCCAGACTGGCACTGCAGTCAGTTTTATTTGCCACACCCCCCAAAAACCCCTATCACATTCCCTCGCATGACTTTGCACCCCTTGAAGAGATGCTGGTGATGGTTAAGGGGTTATTTTTGAAAGTGGCAGTGATGGTAATCCAGTCAAACTCCCTATCCACAGTTTATAGGCTTCCCAGTTTAGAGCAGAACTGTTTACAGCATTGGCAGCACGTGCAGATGAAAACCAGACACGGCCCAGTAAATGTTATCGCCTGCTGCGTGCCAAGGAGATCCGGTCAAAACTGCCCCCCCATCAGACACTGGGGCTCTCCAGGGGAGCATGGCACTGTGCCAAGTAAATGCCCTTCGTTTGCTGCTGTCTATACTGATATCTGGAGGATTTGAGTTTCTGCTTGGTTGCTACCTGAAGCAGGATCAGCTCAACTGTAATCAATATTGTAATCAATTTTTGGTCTTCTCAGCAGTCCATCTGAAGAGGATTTGGTGCCCTTTGCCTCTTCTTTTAAAATAACTGTGGGTTTTTTTTGCATTTAAGAACAGAGTCAATAATGACAAATGAGTTCAGGACAAATTCAACATCTGCATAATTCAGCGGTTTAGTAAACAAACGTTTAGTGATTTTGATGTGAAATGCGAGTTATTGGCAGTGGTGGTGATGAGAACCAGGGGTAATATCTTAGCAAATAGTCATTTAGTATCTAAAACTACCTGGGAAGCCTCTGAGTTTTATGTAATGCTGATTCTAAAATAATCGTAGATGTTTTCTTTGGAGAGTATTTTGCATGCACACCTTCATCTTTTAATTGATTTTATTTATTTATTTTTTAGGTCAAAACTTGCTAAACTATCGTAATCAATGTCTTAAGACATCAGGAAGCATATTCATGACATTGCATGCAATCAATTTCAGTGAGCGAGCTTTTAGAGCAGAGGTGGCAAAGTCGACCACTAAGCCAGCTGTGTTTTTATTTCATCTTTACATTTTGCTGTGACCTGAACTGAACATGGTTTATTCATAATACACCAAAACTGCAACAGGAAGATATGCATTGAATACTTGCTCAAACATTTCTATAAACCTGCCTGTTTGTGTAAACTAGACACCTGGCATGTTTTCTTTTTTTGTGCAACTGCTGTCCCATAGATCGTTGTTGGAGGAATGGGGTGCGAGCGCACATGACGTTGCAGTAAAGCTTATTAAAATAATTTTATGGGATGAAAAAGGTTGTGCCACACGCCTGACGCGGCCTGCGGAGCTTGTTTGGCGCTAAACTAAGGCGGAACTCTTCAGACCTGGTTCCTATCACAGTTCTGACTCTACATTTCTGTGAAACAGTTCTTACCATCAGACCACTGACCTACTGCCCTCTGGCCTAAATAAAGTCCAGTTTTTCCAGTGTGTAGATTTGATTCAGCCGTTTGCTCGGTTACTGTTTAATGTGCTAAGAATATCAGGGGAAACCAGATATCTCATTAAGACAAGTCAAACTATTTACCACAAACCCCTTACATGGATTGAAGTGATGACCTTTGGCAGCAGTTCTAGGCTGTATTTTTAGGTACCACCTTTGTCTACAGTTCCAAATCAAGGCCTTGTTGCTCACTCAAGCACCAGTCAACGAAAAGTGGACTACTTGTAGATTGACAGAGGCTTAGCAATTATGTAGCACAATTTAGCACCCATGACTCTGACTTGCAGTTGGCACTGGTTCATTAATACCAGAAGTTGTCATGAAGAATGTTATAACTGCGTTGTGGCAAAAAATCGATGTAAATTTTAAGTGAATAGCTTTTATATTTTATTCACCAAATCTTTTTTTTTTTTTTCTTTTCTTTATTATTTATTACTTTTTTTTTTTTTCTTTTTTTTTTTACACAAAGCTGAAACTTTCATGCACTAGATTTAGGGGGGAAAAACCCCATGTAAATAGTGCGTTTAATGTATAAACTAAATTGGGCCTGTTCACCTGGGGGGTGGGGGGTATAAATTAGCCCTGAGGGAAGCCCACTCGAGGCCAGACGTGCCTTTTGCTGTGTGCGTGAGGAGCGAGCAGATGGTGTCTATAGCAGTGTTGGCTGATGTCAGCTACCCCTGTTTGACATATGTATTAAGTGTCTGTATGAAGTTGCTACACAAATCTGAGGTGCCAGAAGCATGGCACTGCAAGGGCACCCATCTTTTACCCAGCCAACATCATTAACACCCCTCTGGGGAGTTAGACTGTATGTGAAGGGATCTGCAACATTAAAACACCTGAACAAAGCTGTGTTTTGTTTTTGCCAGAATGTGGCTAATAAACCATAACTGGATTGCTAATGCCCGTCTCTCCATGTGCAGATAATTGATTACAGTGGGGAGAGGACGCTGGAGGGCTTTACAAAGTTCTTGGAGAGTGGTGGAAAGGAAGGAGGAGCACCAGCAGGAGATGATGATGATGAGGTAGGTGTGACTAAGACGCTATGGCTACCTTCACAAAAAAAGTAAAGTAAAGGTAAAAGTGGCCCAAATCTGATTTTCTAACAAAGTCAGATCTTTTTGTTTGGCTATTCACATTTTAAATGCGATCTATATGTGACATCAGCTCCTAACCTGAGCTGCATGCACAAAACAAGAATGGTTTATGTTGCTTCATGCGGCTCATCCAGAGGTAAACAATCACAACTGCCATCGAATGCCCGTCTGCTCCCAGAGCTTTTTCATCTTCACTAGCATCACAGGAGTGATCATGAAGCTTGATTGACTGACAGCTGGGCTCATCATCCAGAATGTGTTCGAGCTCGCCATAAAAGGGTCACGGTCAATTCTTTGTTTCGTGTCCTCAGATTCCTTAAACTTTGTTTTCAGACTTTTCCTTGACGCTACCACCTCGTTTTCTGATGGCTGCGCTTGGCTATTTGTTTCGAAATATCTTCAGACATGGAGCAGTTTTAGATGAATCTCTAATTTTGTACAGAAATATCACCCCAAATGTTTGAGGTCTCAGTAGTGTGAAAGCACTGGCTGGCTCTCATTAGCTCATCTGAAGGGGTAGCCTGCATTACTTGAGCCTGATCAAGCACAAACCTCCCAGTTCAACTTAGTTGCCAAAGATTTTCCATTTTATTTTTCTGCTCTCTCACAAGTAACCTAATATTTGTTAATTAACACTTTATTAATGCCTACAGATGCCTGAATATCAGAACTGGTCAGCATGCACATCTTTAGGTAACACCAGGGCTGTTTAAGCATTTCAGATGAGCACAAAGCTCAGATTTCATATAAGTCATGCTCTTTTACATAAATAAGGAAATAATGCATTAACTGAAGATCTTGGTTGATCAGGGATGCCAGGAAGAGTCAATCCAGTGGTTCTCAAATTGGCCCTCAAGGACTGTAGATAGTTCCACCTTTTAGTTAAAGTCCAGATTTTTGCTCCAATCTCACTCGCAACAAAAAGGGGTGTCTCTAAGGACCAGTTTTAGAGCTACTGGATTGGTCACCACGCCAACTTGGAGATGGTCTAGATAACACATTCCTAATCTGTTGCTTTTCATAGCCATCGTTTCAGTTTCAGAAACCATTATTAAAAGCCCCGTTTTGCAGTCATTCAGATGAGGTTTCTGCTGTGGCTGTTGAAGTATGTGCAAAGTTACCGGAGTCTGAATAATGCAGTTGTCATAAGACCGTGCTGGGGACCTCAAGTGCCACAACTTTGTTTGTTGTTCAGTAAACATGGTTCAACTTCTCAGGGAATAAAGACTTTCAGATTAAAGGTCTCAACTGCAGCTCGAACTGCTGCAACAATGTGTATTTAATGCCATTTCGAGCTCCTGTAATGCTGCTTGATGGCTGTAGTCATATTTGCGGCTGCTCCCTGTCCATCAGAAAGCCTCGCATTCTTGGCTTGGCCCCCGAAGCACTGCAGGAGGTTAAAGACCTTGCTGCACATCAGAAATGCCTGCGTTGTGGCTGTGTCTCGATCTGCAGTCTAACCTGCACCCCAGAGCATCCTGTGGAGTTTTTTTTTTGTAATTTTTTTTTTTTTTTCCCCTCCTGCACGTGATTAATCAGATTTCTCTTGCTCAGTCTGGCTTTAAATCTACCACATCTGCCCATGGTTTTTGGTTTGCTGTTATCTTTAAATTGGAGGAAAGCCACAAAACCAGAGTTCCACAAAGGTTTTCATAAACCTTTATTTCCTATGATTCAGATGTATACAAAATATGCGTATGTGGATATGTACAAAATGTCAGTCTGTATGTGCAGGTGTACATATAGGGTTGTTGGATAGGAGGTGTGTGTGTGTGTGTGTGTGTGTGTGTGTGTGTGTGTGTGTGTGTGTGTGTGTGAGGTGTGGATGTGGTGTGGTTTGTCTGAGACATTTGTTCTTAGTTTGGGTTCAGTCTTTTGCTGCTACTCAGTATTGCGATCTTATAGTTTTGTAAACGGTCATATACATTTAATTACTTGTGTATTAAGGGTTTTAGTACCTCTTACTTGCTAGTTTATCCTTGAACATGTCCTTTAAATTAAGCCCTGACCTGGAAAGTATTTGGGTTGCACATTAAAAATAAATCACCCCATTTTCTTTACCATTTGCATATTGGTCTTCTCAGGTTTCAAACCTTCATTTGAAACCGAAGTATCCAGTTTGAGTGCTAGTGTGGGTTTGAGCTGTTATTTTAGTGGTCATATTGTCACATCTGCCTCAAGTGCTAGTGCAAGTCATGGGGCTGTTGAACCTCTGACTGATGTTTATGGTCATGACCACAAGTCAGGGAGTCTAGTTTCTCCAGGGAGTCTTGATTTACAAGCTCTGATTCGAGTCCAACACACCTGCCACTTGCATCTAACTCGGAGCTCGCAGGATGTAGATTTAAGATGAACGAGAATGCTTACATGGAGCGCGAACAGTGTTAATTAATGCTTAGCCCAAACCACTGACGGTCAGTTAAACCAAGCGCTGGCCTGCAGAAACTTTTCCTGGGCACACGGCCCAAGCTGTGGTATGTGAACCCATCACCAAAACCCAGTAAGACTCCTATATTCTGTGATGCCCTTGATTCTTTCAGCGGGCAGCATTCGGCATTCAGACTGGATGAGGTTCAAAGCTTGGAAACCCATCCCAATCCCCTGGTTCCGATTCTAGGAAGTCTAATTCCAGGGCCTTACCGCTGTTGCTAATGCCTAGCACAGCTGTCGAGGGTTGTTTACCTCTTGGATGGTGGGATGCAACCACCATCAGCCGCTGACAGTAGCTCTAGCAGCAATTCCTTCAACAGCAGTTAATTTGCTGTTGGTCCTGTTGGCATCACAAACTTGCATGATGCTTAGTGACAGGGTGGCCGTGCCATTCGTGACCCAGATGCTCCTTTGTGACAAAGATTAGTCCAAATTGCTTTGAAACACCTTTTGAAAACAGAGGTGCCAGCTATGGCTTTTTGAAGCACTGCTGTAGTTTGGCTCTTTTAAGCCTATCTGTAAATGTGCTTCTAGAAGATCACTCAATCTCTTTGGTTTGATTCCAGAGAACCCTTTTTGGTGGATACCCTTAGCCTTGTAACTAAATAACTCTGTTGCATGAACACTCATGTTTTTCTCTCTGCGCAGGATTCGGACCTTGAGGATACCGACCTCGAGGATGCGGATGATTCAGACGAAGGACATGATGATGAAGGGCACGATGAGTTATAAGGGTGGGCGGGAGAGAGAGAGGAGGACACGAGGAGACAAAACCCCTTCACCACCACCACTTCCACTCTAACGCACCCTCCCCGTCCTGGGAAACCTCAAGCTTCTCCTAGTCAACCCCACAGCTGCCGGGCATCCGCTCGCATCCCGCCGCTACTACAACCGTTTCCATCCTGACGGTCTCCAGCCCGAACTCTTCTTACCACTGGACCTCAAAGAATAAAAAAAAAAGTTTCAGGTCGTTTATGGAACGCGTTTAGCACTTCTATTAGGAGACCCACCTGCTTAACCTCAGTGTTGGCATTTAAGCTCGTTTATCCTCAGATTTTTGAGGTTTTTAATCTTCTAATTAGCCGCTCTACCTGCCCACCACCTCACTAATTAGTTTAATTTGACATCTAATCTTGCATAGGGAGCGGAGTTGGAAAGGAATGCCAGCTTAGTTCATTTTTTTTCCTCTAGAAAGGAGTGGACGAGTGTACGGTGGCTGGAATGGACGGATTTCTCAGGGCACCGGGGCCACATTCAGTAGGAGATTGATCAAACCATTACATTCTGTTCAGAGCGGGCCATTGCGATACAAATGCAGGTGTAGCCGAGACCAAGCTGAGGTAGTTTCCCTTTTCTTGCTTTTTGATTTTCTACTATAGTCTCTTTCAGTTTTCTCCCAAATCATTAAAGGAAAAGCTCAACCATACATGCTAATTAAACTGACGGTGAATGAGAGCCACTAGCCGCCAATTAGCATGATGTCATTTTCATAACACTAATTACTGGCTGTTCGCCATCATTCATTGTTAGCAGTATAAGCATTAGTGACTGAGCTGTCCCTTTTAATGTCTGGCTACTGAATTATTTTTAATGATATGTTTGTTTTATTTAATTCTAATTAAGTTTCCAGTTGTTTCTCTTTGAATGGGTTTTTGTGTAAGGGCCTGTGGCCCTCTTGGTCTCAGAAGGAAAGCGCAAAAAAACAATTCTGTAGCACTTCATTACGCCAGCAGAGATTTCATATCAGTTACTGAAGAGGCGACAGTTCATAGTTGGGAATAATTCCATTAGTTCATCCTTTTCCTTTTTATCCCATCCTTTAATCTCCCTCGTCCTTGCGGCGGTTTGCGCCGAGGCGGTTCTGTCTGTGTGGTCAGTAAAACGGGGAGGGAACAATGCAGGAAAATGCTAAGGCTACCTTGATCAGCGTGTCGTTTTGTTTAGTCTTTCACACGTCCAGGGACAGGGTTGTGAATATATTCTGTTGTTCTGTTCACCCCCGGTTGTTTGTGGTTATTTTTTCTAGTAGGGGTGATGTGAATGGGGGGGCGGTTGTACAGGGTGGGACTTCTGTAAGAGTTTTTTTTTTTTTGTTTTTGTTTTTTTTAATTGAAAGTTGTAAGTGAGAAAGAAGCAAAGTTGTTCAGAGAAGTGAAGCATTCCATCACATTTTTCAATTTGATGTGGAAAAGTTAACTGGTGGCCAAATAAACAACAAAAATGGTGACAAATGTGGTGGTGGTGTGTGTGTGTGTGTGTGTGTGGGGTGGTTTTTTTTTTTTGTTTTTTTGTTTTTTTTGTGGGATGGGGGGCTTGGTCACTTAGTTGTGTTAGAATTTCCTGATTTGTAATTCAGCTTGATGGTGATGAGAATTGCATTTCACTACTGAAACTGGTGACTAGGTTTGCCAAATTTTGTTTAGCCCTCACAGAATTGCTCACTGTGGTGGTGATGGGAACAAGACGTCCACCACTAAAAGCTCCCTCAGAGAAAGTTATTACATTAAATGATGAATATGCTGCCTGATCGTTTTGGCCCAATCCAGTCATGGTGGAGGGATAAATGCTCTGTGTTAAGAAAACTCATTCACATGACACCGAATGACCACGAGCTAAAGAACAAGCACCTGCAGGAACTCAGAAGTGCCGCTAAGCTGGTTCAGACACCAGTGTCATCACTGTCTGGGCAGCATGAGGTCAGGAATTAAATTTAAACGTCTGTCACCAGCAAGGCATCATCTACTCTGCTTCATTTGGTGCGTCAGTTCTTTTTGTTGAGATTCTCAATTTCATGCAAATGAATCCTGACTCAATGAGTCAAAATCTGAATGACTGCAGCAGATTCGACTCAAACTGGACCTGAACCGGCCAATATTCTCAGTAGTGTTGCATAAAGCAATGTAAGCGAAACGTCTAATTCTTGAGAGTGCCATTATTATTTTAATTATGCATAATTCAGATGTAAATGGTGTGATTCAGACTGGTTTGGTGTGAAATGGTTCAGATTACAGTGTTGGTGATAGGAACCAGGGGCACCATTACTACAACACAAATATAGACCTACTATCTTTACTATCCAAAACCACCGTGAGCCTACACAAGTCTTCTGAGTTTTATATGGAATATTGATAACTGGGGGGAAAATGGTGGAAAATCTGAAAAGTTTTCTTTGGGGACTATTTTGCTTTAATTGTTCTACAAGGGTAATTATTTTATTAGGGGTTTATGACTATTTTAGACACTGTTTTATGTTGCATGGTATTACAAAATCCATGAATTTATTGTCACACTGATGTTTAAGTATACCGTTACATCACAATTCAAAATAAGATTAAATAATTAATCTATCACAGTCTGTGTGACTGTAAATGCACTTTTTAAGAAAAATGGCACCAACAGTGGACGTGAATACATGAATTAAATGAATGAAATCAATTTTTGTTATCTGAAAATAACATCTAAATGTTCATATTTTATTACCGATAATTACAGAATAGATAAAATGAGGTCTCTAGAGGAGAAGCAAAAATACTGAAATACTCTTACTGTCCCAGGTATATTTTGGTTTGTCCATCTGAGTTTACCTGACCAAAGCGTAAGGCAAATTATTCAGTAACTGCATAAAATTAATCTACATTTTTATTTTCCCCTCAAATTAACAGAAAATGTTTTATGATCACACATGTTGCTGTATGCTTACAATTTACTGCTGAAAGCCAAAAAGACATATTATTTTATGAAAATAATTTTTACAGAGCAGATGACTGAAGAGACACTTTGTTTATAGACCAGATTTGTGGAAAAATGGGTCAACTTTCAGTAGACAAAAAAAGTGAGTTCAGCTTCTTTTATTATAAGGGATCACCCATATATTTGACTAGAAAGAAGACAGGTACAGCTCTCATACAACACCCACTTTCTGAAAGTAGAAATATATAGAAATATGACACAGTGCATTTTGCAACCACCGGTGGTCTCAAGGAGTTGAAGAGGTTAAATCTACCCAAAGAATTGAAAATTCCCACATCTTGGGACATTGAGTTTCCCTCCATTTCTTTGAACCATCCTGGAGTATGAGTAAATAAGTAAAAACTGTTAAAGTTTCAAAACATACTGTTGATTCCTGGTCCGTATAGAAGCTGAGCTGCAAAAACAGCCTGTTTTGAATTCAACTTGTCTGTGATGTCACAAGAACTATGTACATATATCTGCTTAATCAGCGCAGCATGGTGGCATGTTGGATAGCGCTGTCGCCTCACAGCAAGGAGGGCCTGGGTTCGATTCCCTGACCGGGTGACCAGGTGAGATCTGTGTGGAGTTTGCCTGTTCTCCCCGTGTCTGTGTGGGTTTCTTCCGGGTTCTCCGGGTTTCCTCCCACAGTCCAAAGACATGCAGTCAGGCCAGTTGGACATGGGTGAATTGCCCCTGGGTGTATGTATGTATGTATGTGTGTATACATTTTTATATATATATATATATATATATAAAAAAGTCTGTATGGACCGGTGACCTGTATGGTGTGTATCCTGCCTGATGACTGCTGGGTGTATTGCCTAATCAGCCTATAGCAGTTTAGCCCCGCCCATTCACATTGAATGAGGTGTAATCAGAACAGAGCTTATTTACATATAAAAGTCATAAAGGCACAGTAACAAAAGCATCCTGTTTAATTGTAAGGAACAAAAAGAAGTTCATATTCATGCAAAACATTTTACATTATGACTTTTTAAAAATCAAACCATCCAAATGTAAGTGGAACTCAAGGAGAAAAAACAAAACTCATGTAAAAGGTAGGGTATATGGGTTCTTTAACTACCTAGTAACTATCTAAAAGTAGAAGAAATCAGATTATGCTGGTAAAAACGCTGGTTTTTAAAGGAATTTATTTTCATTTATTTTTCATTTCTACATCATACAGTGTTGGAGATGTAAACAGAGTGATTTGATGTGAAATGGGTGGTTTGGTGTCATTAAATTTCATCTAATAACATTCTGTGAGGGAGCATTTAGAGGTGGATGTCTGGTTTCTATCACCAGCACTGTGAACAATTCTGGTTCTGTAAGTTTCTCTGGAACAGAGCATTTCACACCAAACCACTCTGAATTAATCTTAACCACCTAATTATGCAGAGATTTTGAAAAATCAGTTGAGCAAGTTTCCACTTTTAATGATATGTGTTTGAATTGATAAGTAATTGACACCCTTTTGTCTTTACCAAGTAAACTGTATGTTAATCAAGCTTAACTTGGAATGTTCTAGAGCTCTAGAACGGTGAAGGTTATTTATTAACACTAAGCTCATCTGGTAGGGTTTTATACTAAATCTAGAATCACCATCATCTGTTGTGCAGCATGCACATGGTAATACCATAAACCGAGGAACCAAAATAGCCCTGTTTGCTGGCAAACACCTTATGTTGGCTGTTGGTCAAACAGACTGTTGACCAGTCTTAGCATGTTTCTACTTCTGTTTGGCATGTTTCACCCATAAACCATCTTCATGCCCCATGGGCTGTTTACTAGAAGTTACTCCCCGCTTGTGCAGTGCGTGACCAACAAGCTTGAAGTGATTGGGAATGTGTATGTGGGTGTGTATATCCTGGCAAAAACAGGCTGAGGTTACAGCTCCCATCCATTGGAAGGGCATGAGTGAGTTGAGTGGGCTTGGCCAAGGTCCACTCATCTTCCAATTCAGTCATTGGAGCTGTGAAGTGTCAGCACCGAAAATAGTCTGAGAGAGGGTATATAGGGCTCGAAGCCATTCAGAGCCACTTAGACCCGCACTACACACCAACTGTCCAGGAAGAAGCCTCATACCAAAGAGATCCAGCCACAACAGCACTAGAAGAGCAGAAGCAACTTCAAGCTGCAAGAACTGAGAAGAACTGAAGCTTCTGAAGAGGAGACAACCACGACATCTAAAGCTTAAGCCTAGCTTCAAGCTTTCAATCTACAAGACTTGAGAAGACTTATCTCAAAGGTGAAGGAGATCTGAGGACATAAAGGCTTGAAGCTCCAGAAAAACAAACCTAGAGAAGATCTAAATCTTAAACAAGGAAACTTTTGACTGGAACGTCTAAGAACATCACAAAGAAGCCAACAGTTTAGCTGCTGACCCACCAAACTTCTCAGATTTGCTTCGTGAGAGACGAGAAGAACATCTTTGGTGAACATGAAGTACTACCAGTGCCCAGTGACCCCAACTGTGACCTACGAGGGCTGCAGCTCTAAAATCATGAGCCCAGCGTCCTGCCTGCGTCCTCACAAGTCCATCAAACCCGTCCGCAGCGTCCACTTCCCCAATGACGTCCTCTTCCAGGATTACGTCCGCCAAGGCGAGCTGGAGAGGATTGGTCGCTTTATTAGAACCAGTAGAGTGACCCTGGACACCATCTACCACTCAGGTAAGGAGAGATGTTTTTGTTGTTGTTTTTTATTATTTAATTTATTTATGCTACCACAGATGTTTGAAGTCAGTTATCTTTCTAAAATATTTAATAAATATTTTAAATTATTTTTGTTTCTATACTGTAATAACTGATCTATAAATCATATAATGTAGATTTAGATATTACAGAGTTGATAACAAAATGTATTTTAGATGTTTTGATCAATATTTTGAGGCTGGGAGCAACAAGAAGTGATAAAATAATAAATAATATACTGTATTTCTCGATTTCACAGTTATTTTATGGCAATATGTCTGCCTCAAGATTGAATTATTACACTTTCCTACACATTATTTTTTTATTCTAGAAGCTAAACAGCTGAAACAAATCTAAAAGCTTCCTATTATTAACAGTACTATTATTATGAAGTTGAACAGGACTAGCATATTCAAATCATTTATATGTATCTCTGCTGCCAAATTGCTTTTATATTATTAAGAAAAATGATTACAAACATGAATTGTGATTTTAAACTTCTGAACGATATTCTAACCATGATGCACTAAAAATGGAAAATGCAGTAAAATGCAAATAATGGACAATAATAATGCTAATAACAATAAGAACAGGCATTATTTATATAGCACTTTTCCTAACAAAGTTTCACTAAGTGCCTTACAAAAGACAGAAATGGATAAAATTGCAAATATAAACACAAATGACAAAAAAGAAACAGCTGGAAGTTCATTAAAAGCTTATCTAAACAAGTGGGTCTTAACCATTCTCTTAAACATGCCAATAATACGCCAAAACCAAAATAATAACCTAAATAATAAATAATAACCCAAATACAGCAACAATTCTGCAGAATTGCAACTAAAGTGGTTCAAATCTCTTCAATAGCTTCAATGAATATGATATTACTATCAAAAATACTCTCATTATTACTATTATTTGTTCAATTGGGCTTAAAATTGCTCTCAAGCTGCTTATTAAGCCCTATTCACCAGCTATAGCTCCATCACAGTCCTCTTGTTTCTCAGACATAAACAGACTGTGGCTGTAATAAGATAATCCTCAGTGTCCTGAACCTTAATCACTGTGATAATTGAGTTGTCTGAGCTGGATATTTATCCTGTGATCCCTCCGGTGCTTGTGCAGGCATGGCAGCCATTCACGAGGCCGTGCTCTCTGGGAACCTGGAGTGTGTGAAGCTGCTCGTGAGCTACGGGGCTGACATCATGCAGAGAGATGAAGAAGGATGGACGCCGCTCCACATGGCCTGCAGTGATGGATTTCCAGAAATTGCAAAGTGAGTTTGCATGCTGGTTGCCTTTAGTAGCTGGTAAAGGTTTGGAGTGAAGTCTTTAGTTGTTCAAAAAAATCTTCTCATTTTTACATTTGAAATACAGTAATAATGTATGTTCCTTGGACTAGCACTGGACATTAGAAATAAACCATAAGAAAGATAGACATTTACAACCCTACAACAAAAAGTCAGCATAAACCAGAATGCTGGTCAACCATGACCATGCTGGGTGACCAACTAAACCAGCACTAGACCAGCACAAACCAGCAGGAACCAGCTTAGGCCAGCATGAAATTCAAACCTCTCTAACTTGACTAAACACATTCTTTCCTCTGTGCCCTTTAGGTATCTGTTGTCCTTGGGTGCTGATCCAGAAGCGGAGAATGAATGTGGAGAGAAACCTGCTGATCTCATTGACCCAGACTGCAAAGAGCTTGTGGAGCTGTTTGGGGTTGAAGGAGACTGAGATTTCCCCCGAATTCTCATCAGTTTGTGATAAAACAAACCAGACGGTTCTGTTGGGACAGCCACTGTCACGGTTGAAGTCTTCAACAAGGCCCTTCGTGATATCCGCCTGGGCCTGAGCGCTCGAGTGGACCACAGTGGTCAGCTGAGTGGAGAAGTGGCTCTGTCCTCTACATCGAAGGATCCTACCTTCAGTGACTGTGCACAGCTGCTTTCATCCCAGTGAAGAACTATACATGAAGCAGTTCGAGATCAGTTTGTGTTTAGCGCGACTGTGCTGCATTATAGGCTGCATAAATGATATGGTTTGTATAGATTTCAGAACAAATGCATTTTATACACTTTGATTGTGTTATTGTGCAATCTAAGTACTGTAGTACTGTAAACATAGTGTTTCTAATTCCCTTTCGCCTTTATATTGTGACTGTTCAGTACACTAAATATAAAAGGGAAATATTTTTTGCTAATTGTGTAGGTGTGATTTTGCACGGCCTAGTCTTAATTTTTATACCTTATTTTTCAATAAAGTTTTTTATGAGTAAATTGTTTGGTTTCTTTTAATTTTATAGAAAGATAATGAGAGTGCAGTGGCTTTTAAGCCAAACTGATCTTCTTCACCTCTAAAACCTCTGGGCTTTAACGTGTACACTGGACTTTAAGGCCAGAAATATTTTCAATGCAAAAATGCAAAGGGAACGCCCTGCTAACACTTTGCAAATGCACAGTCTTGCTGTAAATTGCTGTGGTGGTCAAAATTAGCAGCTTTATTAGTTCTATTGGAAAGAAGAGGTGATTAAGTAGTATAAATACATACGTATTTATAAGAGCGATCTGCTGGTGTACACTGACAACTGACCAGACAGAAGCACGTTGGAGATATGAGATATGACCAGGCTTGGCTTTTGATATAGCACCCTTTGCCAGACTTCAACACACCCTTTTTGACTAAACGGGGCTTTAGCATGCCTTTTTGGCCACGCTGCACTAGAACTGATTTATGAGCAGCCTGGCCACTTCCTGCTTCCCCCATTATATCAAAAACTTGACTCAGTGAATGGGAGTAAATGGAGCTCAACAGCTAAAAAAAACACAAAATTAAAATAGTTGCTAACAACTTGGCCAGAATTTTCCTTTTTATCGTAGAAAGTAGAAGGATGTATTTCAGTAAAGCAAAGAAAATCACCGTTATATTTCCTGGCATTACCGCTACCGAGCGGCTGATTGGTTAGCAAGCGGAGCAGCTCATTGGCTGTTTGCGCCCACAACTGGAGTTTAAAAGCTCTTAAAAATATAACAGCAGTGTTTAAATGTTTAATGCTATGTTTCATGTGTTCAGGAAAAGATTGTATTATTTTACATGAAAAATGTTTAAGCATTTATAAATTAAACTAAACTAATTCATCTAATCATTCATTTTGGACTCACTCTGGGTTGCCCTCTAGCATTTGGGAAACCAGAAGACTAGAGTGTGGTAATTCTCCTCTCTTCTTCCTATTTCTTGAGGAGGCTGGGGCCCTTCAACATCTGTAGGAAACTCCTGCAGATGTTCTATCAGACTGTGTTTGCCAGCTGTGTTTTTAAAGCTGTGGTGTGCTGGGGCGGGAGCATGAAAAAGAGACGAGATGCAACTGGACAAGCTGGTCAGGCGTGCAGGATCAGTGGTCTGTGTGGAACTAGACTCTGTGGCTAAGTTGGCAGAGAAAAGGACATTGTACAAACTGCTCTCCATTATGGAGGATGATGGCCACCCACTGCACACCATCAACGTGGAGGAGAGGAACATATTTAGTGGCAGGCTGCTCTCACAGAGCTGCTCAACCGACAGACTCAGGAGATCCTTTGTCCCAGTGGGGGCCTGAAGAAGAAGAGAAGAGAGAGAGGAGAGATGAGGACTGAGTCTGAATCTCATGCTAAATCATAGGTTTATTCTATCCATCTGCACATACGGACACCTTACTGTACATATTGCACTTTCTGTACCCCTTATCACACATCGTGCACATCTGGACACTCCACACTAGACACTTTATTTCAGAACCAATATATGCTGCTGTTGCACTGCCCTTTTCATCTCAGGTTATAGATCTTATTGCAGATTTCTGTATATGTCTAGTTGTATATATGCCTGTAGGTTTTTTTGTATGTATTCTTCTTTTTATATTGTTTGTACTTATTCTTCTTTTATATCTTTGGCTGCATTTTAATATGCCTCTTTGTTGGCCATGCTGGGCTTTGACACCCCCTTTATTACTACATTGGGTTTGAACAGCCCCGTAAAGGTATGCTGGGCTTTCACATGCACTTTCTGAATGCATTGGGTTTGAATACACTACTTTTTGGCTATGCTGCACTTTAACACACTCTATTTTCCACAGTGGTGGACAGCATCAAAGTAAATGTCATTTGTTACTGTACTTACTTTTTTGTGTATCTGTGATAAAGCAGGCGGACTCACAGACCGTGATGCTCTCTGCCCACTGACTACTCTGAACTGGTGACCCAATGTTCAGACCCGGAGCTGCGTAAGAACATTAACGCTAAGATAGATATTTTGGTTGCAGCGTTGAGCTTTTTTTCTTATTAGTAAAATGTAAGTTTTAACAAATTCATCAACGTTGAGCTAGCCCGCTAAAGTTAGCCTATCTAAACTACGAGGCTGACAACTGTTTTTCCATTCTGGGCGACTTTTTACTTTCACTCCACTACATTTCAGAGTCAAATATGTTACTTTTTTCTTCCACTACATTCTGAGAAATCTGTCGTTCCTTTTGGCTTATGTCTGTATAAAAATGTAAAGTGTCAAAGCGAAAGAAGCGTGAAGGAAGACCACCAATCAGGGCACAGCACGCAGTGTGTTTTGAGCTTGTTTTGACCTGTTGGTCATACCGACCCAGCGCAAGCACACGGTTCAACGTCAGCGCAGCAGCGTAAAATTCTGGGAGAGTCTGTTCAACATAAATGATGAACTAACCTAACTTTGTGCAAATAGACCACAATATAGAAATATGTATAGAAATATGTTTCAGAGCCACTTCGTTCTCCCTGATGGAAACTGTTTGCCTTCAGTGTTTTGTGCTTATGATCATTTTAATAGACGTCAGCATCACTAATTAATGACGTTCTATTAAAAGACTGGTTTACCAAGAGAGACGCTGGAGGACTTTCACCTGAAATGAGTTGATTAAGCAAGAGCCTTGCTTACATAAATGATAACAGGACATTAATTATGATTCTAATATTTTAGTACTTTTACCTTTGATACTTAAGTACATTTGAGGGCAAATACTTTTGTACTTTTACTCAAGTGGAGGTCTGAAGGGAGGAACTTCTTCTTTAACTGCAGTAATATTTGACCTTGGGTCTCCCTGCTTTAACTCAAGTGCATGATTTCTGTACTTCACCACTGATTTTCCTTCATACTTGCGCTTTAACGCCCTGCTTTTTGCTCATGAAGCGCTTTAACGGCCCTTATTCACCACACTGGATTTGAACACGCCCCTTTGGGCAGCACCGCGCTTAAACACCCCTTTCAGCATCTGCGACACGCCCCCTGTTGGTCGCGCCCCGCGCTGCAGCGTTAACCACGCCCCTTCAGCCGTTTGTTTTGAAAGCTTCAGCACAAAGGGGGACTCGACTGGGCGGCTCTGTAAGTGAGCTTCTTATCAAAGCAACTGAAGGTTAAATTTACAACGATTCTCACAATTATTGCTTAAAATAAAACTAGCGATGAAATATATCATATCATATGCGCGCTGCCGTCTCCTTTCGAAAGCGTAGAAGGCTTGCGAGCTGACAATAACCTGCGGTTCGTGAAGGTTGGCTAAGCTAACGGCTAACCTGCTCGACCGTGTCAGTACAGGAGCGGACAGTTTGGACAAAGTACGGCTTACGTGTCAGAACATAAACCAAACCATGGCTTCAGTAAATAGCACTGGGGAAAAAGCGAGTAACCTTTGTTTTGCAGTGAAGTCAGCTCCTTGTTCGAATGTTCCCGTTCTACCTTAAATAGTGCTGCAGTGTAACTGTAACTGCTGCACCATTTAAGGTGGAACGGGAAATTCGACCAAGAAGCTGGCAAATAGGAAGCAAATGTCAGCCTCGTAGTTTAGATAGGCTAACTTTAGCGGGCTAGCTCAACGTTGACGAATTAAAACTTACATTTAACTAATAAGAAAAAAAGCTCAACGCTGCAACCAAAATATCTAACTTAGCGTTAATGTTCTTACGCAGCTCCGGGTCTGAACGTTGGGTCACCAGTTCAGAGTAGTCAGTGGGCAGAGAGCATCACGGTCTGTGAGTCCGGCTGCTTTATCAGCTTAGTTAAAAGGATGGTCCTATTTAGAACCGTGAGTTTTATGTAGAACCATCACCGTTCCTGAGTCGTTCTTTTCAATGGCGAAATGGTTCTAGAGATTGATGGAGAGTGTGTTCTATGTGTAGGGCTCTGCTATTGGGATGACTTCAAGCTTGTAGCAATAGAACAACCGTGCTTGATGCTATATAGAACCATATATAACACATTCACCATTCAAAGAGCCATTTAATCATGACATGGTCACAGAACAGGTTTCTTTACTAAAGAACCTTTAAAGAACCACCCTTTTTAAGGCTGTGTGTTGTTTCTTAGGGCGTACTACTATACTGAATAGTGCACTGTAAGTAGTGCATTACCATTAGAAATGCATTCATTTGTGCAGTGTGTGTATTATGGTATGGGACAGTATGAATACAGACAGTTAGGGCTCTGATTCCTGGGCTTAGTAGCTGGTTTAGAAAAGATCAAAAACTTTGAATAAGTTAATTTAATAGTAACTATACACTAGGGTTACACTGAAATTGGCTTTCTGGGCTGATGCCATTATTATTATTTTGTGTACATATCTCCCAATACCTAGGGGTGGGCAGTATGATGATATTTTATTGTTATTGTGATATCGTCAGCGCTTAAATAGCCCTGACCATTTCATAACAAAGTGAGCATAATTTGTCTGTTTAATTAGATTTAGCGCTGAATTAAATCTTTGTAGCTGTAGGTTTATTATTACTGTTGTAGTATTTTTTATGTGGCGCTACAGGTTCTGTTTTGTCTGTTTCAAGTTATTAAATTTCAGAAAAACGAAATATTGTGATGCACATTGTGATAATGTTGTTAAGAATCGTGATAAAACATTTTTGCCATATCGCTCAACTCCACATAAACATTTATAAAATGTAAAAATTAGGACTGGGCATTTCAGACAAAGGAGCACTTATTTGTATAAGAATGCACTTTTTACTGCATTGGTAGACATTTAGTGCAGTAACCCAGTACCGTATTACGCATTCCTAGTCAATTAAATATCAAAGAATATTAAAGTAATTATTCTCTAGTGATTTTCAACTTGGGCGAAAATGACCTGTTTCTTGTCAGCAGCTCCAAAGATGGTACAAAACTACAAACAGACGTCCGGCGCCTGCTCGCCAACCAACACAGAAGAATTACTCACACCAGCACACGAGGAGAACGTGCGCTTCATTCATTACAGTAAGCAGTTTACATGTGCAACAGACACTAATAGACAAATAACATGCGTTTCTCTTACACCTGCAAAATGGTTCTATACAGAACCATGAACTCTCAAAGAACCCTCTGCATCATTAAAGGGTTCTTTTGCATCATGAAAGGGTGGAGAATGTGCTGTAGATGGTTCTGTATAAAACCTTTTTAAAAATGGTTCTATATAGCACCAAAAAGAGTTCTCCTGTTGTTACAGTATCAAGCCTGGTGATGTGAAGAACCCTTTAATCATGCAGCGTTCATTGTTCTATATAGAACAATTCTATGAACTGTAGATCCATTGAAGAACCATCTTTTTTGAGTTGTACTATAATCATTTAATCTAGTTTTACCTACTGTATCCATCAGTTCTTGATCGGTGATCAACTTCACCAATGATTAACTGAGCCGAATTATTAGAGTTCTGTTTTATTCCGTTCTGTTAATAAACAGTACATGAAATACCTGAAAGAGGCAACTGTGAAACTTGACTTCTCTTAAGTTTTGTGTGTTTTTGTGTATTTAAACGTATTTTCAGGGAAATTCATATTCATATAAATTCATATAAACGTATTTCAAGGAAATTATTTGTTTTTGCTTTCGTCTTGTTCTGGAAAGTGGAAAAAAGCTAAATTAATCTTTTATTTTTACTTCTATATTGAAAAAGGTGCAAAAACACAGTACAGCGCAGCTCGGCTTGTTTTGCTTTTGAATGTTTTTGTTGTGGGTTATTTTTACAGCCTGGCAGTGTGTGATGAGAGAGATGCAGTCTTTCCAGGGAAGTGAAAACAGCAATAAAGGACCCCAGAAATATGTGGAGAGGACACCGAACCCCAACCTGAGCTGTACGTTGACCTATTTTCTTATGTTTCTGTTAAGCACAAAGAATGTTTTATATATAGGCACTATATCATAGGTCGCCGGTTCGATCCCCAGAGCTGACAGCACATGACTGAGGTGTCCTTGAGCAAGACACCTAATCCTCAACTGCTCCCCGGTCGCTCGATTGGGTTGCCCACCACTCCGGGCAAGTGTGCTCACTGCCCCTAGTGTGTGTGTGCTGTCTAGAGTGTATGTGGTGTTTCACTTCAGGGATGGGTTAAATGCGGAGGTGAAATTTCCCCGTTGTGGGACTAATAAGGGTTTCTTAATATATAGGCTAACCCTCAGAAATACAGGCACTGATTTTGTTGATGGATTTTTATTTTTCCCCATGAAACCAACTGACATGTATATATTTTTTAGTGTTTTAAATTTTGTAAAATTACAGCCATGGGTTTCAAAGGTTATGTGTTTTTCTCACTGGTTTTAAATGAAAACAAGTGAACACAGCAGGGGTGCACTACTCCAGTCCTGGAGTGCCAGTATCCAGCAGAGTTTGGTGGTTTCCCTGCTCAAAAAAACTCACTACAACTGGCCATTAACAGATGAGTGTAATCAGGTGTGCTTGAACAGGTAAATTACCAAACTATGAACACACTTCTGCTCATTTAAGTGCACACTTTAACTAATTGGACAAAAGTAAAACATGAGACCTGAGCTAAATTATGAAACTTTTTTTATTGAGTATAGAGTGAGTGTTGCACCTTTTCAATTGAAATGTTTTAATTATTTACAATATAAACTCAATATAAACTCTATTTGCTGTATTTTTTAAATCTCTAAAACACAAAAATCACAGCACAAATATTTATTTGGAAGAATTTTTGCCAATTTGGTCCAAAATAGAGGAAAGCTGCGTTTATTTTAGATGATAACTGCAAGTTACAGGAAGCCCAGGAAAGCGTTTTTGTGTTTGCTAATTGATCATTTAAATTCTGTATCAGATGTTTTTGGTGTTTGTCTTGCAGCGTTCACACCAGTGGACTTAAACGACGTCAGGAGGCGGAACACGCAGGACTCCAAAAAGTCTTAGTGAAAAGGGCGAGGGATCCCGTCTGCCTGCGCACATCTCCAGCAAACGCTTTTCATTTTTGAATCGACTTTGTACGAGGTTTCTCCTGTCCTTATGCAGACACTGCCACCTCCTGAGGACCTGCACCCCTTTTACCTGCATTCACTCTGCTGTAAGGTTATGCAAGTAACGGAGGCACTGCATTCTTCCAGCTCATTTCTGTGCTCAGAATGGGACAGCAATTTGTCACTGATGGCAAACGGTTTTCCCAGCCTGGAACATGTGGCTCACGTGTTTCTGTATCATTGGATCAGTTACAGTATACGACTTAAGAAGATCCTGGATCAGTACACTTTATCAGGTACTCGTACACCATAAAGCAGAAATGCTGATCTAGGATTCTTGCCCTGTTTAAGGAGGTTCTACCCATAAAAGTGGGTTTTGCATCAGCTCTTCTGCTTCTAGATGCTTTAAGCTTAAACGCCCGTATGATATGTATCCATGTAGTTGTATGCATTAGATTGTAAAATACAGAGTTGCAGTTTATTGAGTACAAACACTTTGTACCTAAACTAAGTGGCCCTATTATCAGAAACATCTGCCTTAAAGGTCTAGAGAGTGTAGCCCTTGTGTTGGTGCACAGTTTATCAGCCCCCCTCTATGTTTGGAATCACCATTGACCAGATATTTGAATCATACAAAGTGCAGCTATATGGTAGGTGTTTCTGATGAAATGGCCAGGGATTGTAGCTACAAAGTAGGTGGAGATGATAAACTGGCAACTCAGTACGTATATATGCATTTAAATATGAATCGTTATCCTGGATTAGCACTCTTACATCACAGAAAATAGTATGTTGTCAAGTAAAATGATCTTAATTCTAGTCAATAAGTCTAATATTTCTCCTGATGAGATTGTTATGCTTATTTCAAGATTATTTAACTTGCTTCCAAATATCTTTTGCTTTAAGTGATGTATGAACTTTCTCTCACTATATTGGCAGATGTTGCTTGATAAAATTACTTAAAACAGGTAAAAAATAAGGCTACAAATGAGCTAGATAATCCTTATTATAAGTGCACAGCCATCTCCGAATAAGACATATTACACAGATCAACTAGAATTAAGATAATTTCACTCGACAACATACTATTATTGTAGTGTGGTTTGAGAATATCAAGTCCTGGACATGTTTTCCAGTCCTCCAGAGCCAGCAGAGCGGCGACTCGAGCATGGATTCGTCTCTGCTTCTTCCTTTTCTTACCTCAGCTCGGGGCAGCTAAACCTACACAGAAGCCCAGCTGCAGACTGACTACACTTTCAGGCCTTTTCCACTGAGCTCCTTCAGGCTCCTCACAGTTCCAGATTGTATAGGTTTGAACAGGTCACAAGCACTTCCCTCTTCGTCATTAAGAAGCCATAAGCTCATCTTCCGTTAAATGTTTTGTCAGTTGTTCAGCTGGGCCATTCTCTGATAACTCGAAAATGTTTTTGCCTGCTGTTTTAGGTTTTAGTATTTCTCTTAACCCTTGTGTGGTGTTTGGGTTTGTGGGATCCATTTTCAATGTTTACCAAAAGAAAAAATGATGCGATTTATTATTCATGTATTATTGTATGAATTCTATTATTATATATAGATATATTATTTAATCTTAAGATTCCTTGGCCTTTGTTCATTTTCAGTGACTTCACACTGTTCACCCCCTACACATTTATATTACACATGTGGTGTTGGGCTAAACCCATGGGGAATAAAAGTGTGGAGGTGCTGTGTCCTTTCAGTCTGTTCTCCTACATGGCCTGCTCTTTGTGTGTGTGTGTGTGTGTGGACAACATGGACATGCTGCTGACTGGCTACAGCTGCTACAAGGTGAACTCTTCGCTGTCCTCTTGGGATATGTTAAACATCTGGTATAAATTATTATGCCTGTATTGATTTAAAAAAACAATAATGCGGTGACCATTGAGTAACAAAAACTTGACCACCACACAAGGCTTTAATCTCCAAATGGTTTGGAGTACAGTCGTATACAAATGTTTGAACATCCCCAGTCAAATGACGCTTTTTGTTGATTTTCTAATCAAATCTGTTACAACAGACACACTTAAATATGGCATACTGTGCAATAAAAATGGCAGAAAAATGAGTAACAGTTTATCTGGAGTGGTCCTTTGTAGATGATTAATAAAATCTTACCAGAGTATCAGCAACACATCAACAGCATGTCAGTAAAGTAGCAGTAGTGAGTAAACTGAAGTAAATATCTTGTAGATGTTTTGTTGATACATTATGTACATTAAGTAGAGGTGGTGTTAATATGTTACTTCCATTACACTAAACCTAAACCTACGCAACCTTACCCAAAACCTAACCCTAATCCTGACCCTAACTTTAACCTCAACCCAAAACCTAACCCGAATCCTGACCCTAACTTTAACCTCAACCAAAAACCTAACCCTAATCCTGACCCTAACTTTAACCTCAACCCAAAACCTAACCCTAATCCTAACTTTAACCTCAACCCAAAACCTAACCCTAATCCTGACCCTAACTTTAACCTCAACCCAAAACCTAACCCTAATCCTGACCCTAACTTTAACCTCAACCCAAAACCTAACCCGAATCCTGACCCTAACTTTAACCTCAACCAAAAACCTAACCCTAATCCTGACCCTAACTTTAACCTCAACCCAAAACCTAACCCTAATCCTAACTTTAACCTCAACCCAAAACCTAACCCTAATCCTGACCCTAACTTTAACCTCAACCCAAAACCTAACCCTAATCCTGACCCTAACTTTAACCTCAACCCAAAACCTAATCCTGACCCTAACTTTAACCTCAACCCAAAACCTAACCCTAATCCTGACCCTAACTTTAACCTCAACCCAAAACCTAACCCTAATCCTGACCCTAAATTTAACCTCAACCCAAAACCTAACCCTAATCCTGACCCTAACTTTAACCTCAACCCAAAACCTAATCCTGACCCTAACTTTAACCTCAACCCAAAACCTAAACCTAATCCTAACCCTCATATGTTTATGACTGGAGTCCTTTGAGTGTTTAATTTAATAAGACCACTCAAAATAGTCTCGCCAAAAAAATGTTAACTTTCAGCAAAACAGGTCATTTGACTTGGGGCGCTCAAAATGTTCCATACCACTGTATGCGGCCGGACTGGCCACTGTACAGCGCTGTAGTTAACAGGGTTAGTTAGTAGTTATTGTGTCTGTTTTATGTTTAAACTGCTTTATTCATAGAGGCTTAGCTGTAAACACAGACCAGCACTTGTATAAAACAATTACATTTGTGAAGTTTTTCCAGATACAGACAGATTTCTTAATGGATAAAGGCATTGCTTTCGTCACCGGCCCAATCCTCTTCCAGCCTGAGCAGCAGGTCTCGATCGCTGTGTTTGCAGGCATGTGCAAAAGTTTGGGTACCCCCGATCAAATTACAATTGTTAATGTTCTACGTGTAAATAAGTTATCCATCCTCCACAGAGAACACTTCAGCACATTTCAACACACACTTACACACAAGTTTAACGTAAATACATAATGTGGTAAAAGTTATAGCACTTTCATATATTGTATGTTTTCCATTATGTTAAACAGAGGAAATAAATAGACTTTACTGTTCAACAATTTAATTGATAATTTATTAAAGGGCCCATATTCTACAGGTTTCTATATTGTTTCACAGTGGTGGTGATAGAAACCAGACATCCACCTCTTGAAGCTTCCCCACAGAAAGTCATTACATGAAATGGTTATGGTAAACTTGCTGATATCGTGGCATTAAAAAAAAAAAAAAAAAAAAATATATATATATATATAATTTTTTAACTATTATGTACATATAGTGTTACATTGTGAGGCAAAATATAGATTTAGGACTTAAGAGTTATGTTAGGACTGTTTTACCATAGTTTTCACAAGAAACATTGTAATTCAGTTGGTGGTGGAGGGATACATTTGGGGCAAAAACATCCTATAAACATATTTTGCAGATTTCCTGCTATCGTTAACATTCCATATGAAGCTTGTGTAGTTTTTGGACAGTAAATAAAATGACTATATTTGTGTTGTAGTCATGGTGACCCCTGGTTCCCATCACCACCACTGTAAAGACATCTGAGTCTCTACAAAAACCATTTCACACCAAAACATTCTGAGTGACTTCAATAATTACAGTATACAGGAATTTATTAAAGAGCCCATGTCCTACATTTTTGTGGTATTTTGTTTCCATTCCTTAGAACTTCAATATGAACAGGCAAGCCTGGATCATCCACTGGGTTTTATGGGCACATGCCCAGGAGACCGAGCCACTAGGAGATCCCTGTGAACAATTATGATAAAATCTGAACAGCTGTTTTGACTCGCAGTGGGAATTTCCATGAATATACTGTAAATTTGAGCTCCAGATATTCAACAGGTACCTGAGGGATCTGTAAAAGCCAGACCTCATACAGCATTTATGTACTATATTATATTCAGATACTACAACTCTATAGTAAAGTTTGTGGATAAATTAAATATTTAAGCGTCTATATCTTAGATCATCAACAAAGCATGACCGGGGCGTTCAAACTTCTGCAATCAACTGTACATGTTATACACTTTTTTGGTGATAATAATCTCAGATGATATTTGCTGTTGGACTGCAACGTGAAACTCATGTAAAGCTCCTTCCACACTAACCAAACAAACACAGACTTGGATGTTGAGTAGGTGCAAAATTTGAAATATCTGTCATTTTTGGCTTTACTGGTTTTCGTTCAGGATGAAAGAATCTTAAATGTTACTCTCTTCTCAATATCCCATGTAATCATTTCCCATTTAAGGAAGAGAAGGTATGCGTTTTGTCATTCTAGCACATATTATGACCAAAAAATATATTTTTAGGTTGTTTGTATTTATTGTCCTTAAAAGAATAAAGCATTGGTTTGATATTGTAATAGTTTATTTCATCACCTCATGATGTGTCTCCCCTGAATAAAAAAAGGAACAGCTATTACTTTGTATGAAATAACAAGCTCATAAAACACTTGCTTAGAAGATAAAAACATGAATTTGTGCAGAGTGGACTTTAAGCTATGTGAGTGGGCTTCCCGCTGAGAAGTGAAATTCTCACTCTTTGAACTTCCACTCCTGCCGGCACATCGGGCACTGCTGCTGGACCTGCTGTGAATTCAGCCACTTCAGGATGCAGTGCATGTGGAAACAGTGCGAACACTGACCCCAGACCAGCGGGCAGTCGTCTCCAGGAACTTTACCTGCACACGGAAGAAGCAGGATGAAGCATTACTGTCACACATTCAGAGACTACAAGATGCTCCTTTTTCTAGAGAAACGAAAAGAGCCAGAATTGTTCACAGTGGTGGTGATGGGAACCAGACGTCCACCTCTAAAAGCTCCCTCACAGAAAGTTACTATATCAAATGATTATGAATTCACTGCCTCATGCCGGAGACATTATTTTAAAGAAGCTTTTGGCCTATAGAGGAGAGGTACATATAGGATGTTGTGAGGCTAAATAGTCCCCAAAGAAAAGTTATTTTAGGATGTATCACTTATTTTACCATCAACCACCTCCAAAACCTCCCTCACAGAAAGCTACTACATGAAATGGTTATGAATACACTGCCTATCATTATCCATCCGTCAGCCTGAGACATGCTAGGCCATGACAAATCTATTGTAAAACAATTTTAACTGGTTTATTTCAACCCATTCATGTTGGAGGTTTGCATGCAGGGCGTTATATGGCAAAATAGTTCCCAAAGAAAAAAATATTATTTTAAATGTGCCACTATTTTATCACCATCAACATTACATATAAACTCAGAAGACACGTGTAGGTTCACTGGTGGTTTTTGATAGTAAATAAAATGGCTATATTTGTGTTGTTGTCATGGTGACCCCTGGTTCCCATCACCACCACTGTAAAGTCATCTGAGTCACTACAATCATTTTACACCAAATCACTCCAAACTGGCTCTGATTACATTTCAACAAGTGAATTATACAGGAATTTATGAAAAGATCCAATTCCTACAGGTGTGTTATTTGTTTTAATGTCCACCTGTAACATTTGTATGGTTTTATGTACCAAAAACAGCCATAATTACTTTCCCCCCCAGTTTTCTCAATAATTTTGACTGGAAATTCAATAATTGAACAGTGTTCTCCGACTTTACAGTTCTATGCATTTTCAAAATCGGTGAATATGCCACATTCACATCCGACACAGATGTCCCATTGCACATACAACTTACAATATAGTCTCCATAAGAAAGCACTGGCCAATAGAATGAGACCCTGGAGCAGCAGGTCACCATACCCAATGCCAGCTGTGGGCTAGAGGGATACAAAGATTCCCGAGCACTGTGCTGTGGAACAGTGGAACTCTTCATTCTCTGGAGTGATGAAGCTTGGGATGAGTTGAAATGATCCAGAATCGATCATCCAACATCAGGATGAGAAAATATACATGCAGAGAACATGGTGAAGGATGACCACATCACTTTTCCAGCCACATCACGGCAGACTAGTGCCTGCAGTTTCTGCACTACTGAACTCTCAAATGGTCATTTGTCTTTTTCACCAATTCTGATGCTTATAGTAGTCTTATCTATGCAGATGCTCATCAATAATGTCAGGCTTAGGATTAGGGACAGGATTAAGGTTTAGACAACGAGATTGTGATTTAAAGAAAAGTAAAGATAATTTCAGAAACATTTAGCTGATTGTCAGAGCATCTACAGTGGAGCATCAAAGTGCTACCACATTTACATCAACAATCTCTTACCTTTTCACCACCAACCCAAATCTAGCTTAAAGCTACACTATGAATTTGTTAAAACTGAAAGAAGCGAGAATAAAAACAGGCTAAAATATAGTGAGTCATCTGGTGAGTTGAAAGTTAGAGTCAGGTTGGGAGCTTTTCACACCCCATTCTACGTCTTATTAACGTCACAAGCACTGACAAAGATGAAAAAGAAGGTCTGGCTCGATGTTTAGATCTCAAATGATCAAGACCAACATTATACTGATGAAGATGTGATGACAATACTAGACAATTCACTCACATCCTCAGAAGACACGTCCTTCACCATGTTTTGAGCTAGCTCACCTCAAGTTCCCCTTTGATGCGCTCCAATCAGATTCATTTGCATATGGCACGCAATTACACATTTTCACCACAGAGGCTGCCAAATCCCCCAATCTTACGTAGTGTGTTTTAAGACAGATCTCTTACAGTCTGGGCAGCAGCCATTGAATGGAGCTCTGCAGATGCCACAGTTCTCATCATTGGCCACCCACAACCAGGACGCCACACCGTTCCACTGCTTTATCTTCACCTTCATCTCTCACTTCTGGGAAGAAATGAAAAAGCATTCTTGAAATCAACTAAAGATGAATTTGTCCACATGTACAAAGATGTGTTTTAAAAGCTCTCACAGTCTACACTCTTAAAGAAGATGGTTCTTCATGTGGTAAAATAGCTCTTCAGACATGTGCTGTATATTGTTCTATACAGAACTTCTGAACACAGCACCAAAACTAGTTCTACTACTAATGTCACAAACTTGACATTATAACAATAAAAGAAAAACAAAACTGAAGAACCATTTCACCATGTAATGGTTCTATATAGAACTTATAGTTCTAAACAGACCTATTCCCTAGAACCAAAGATGCGTTCTAAAAGCTTTCACAGCCCACATTCTTGGCTCAAAGACAGTTCTTCAGGGTTCTTTACTAAAGGGAACAGTACTATATAGACGTTTTTGCATGCAATAATACTTCAGATTTAGACGAGTATGTTTCTGTATAGAACCGTAAAAAAAAAAAAAAAAAAAAACCAAAACAAAAAAAAACACCCAAAGGGATGTTCTGTTCTTGACATTGTAACAAAAGCAGAACCCACTCTGGTGCTGCATGGAACCATTTTCATAACCAATCAATTTCATCAATATTAACTTAAGTGATACTTTTTTGATCCCACAAACGGGGAAATCCGTGAAGTGAAACACCACACACACACTAGGGGGCAGTGAGCTCACTTGCCCTGAGCGGTGGGCAGCCCTATCCACGGCGCCCGGGGAGCAACTGGGGGTTAGGTGTCTTGCTCAAGGACACCTCAGTCATTAACGGCATTTTAACAGCATTTGGCTGACGCTCTTATCCAAAATGATCATTTTACACAATTGGCCTGACCGCATGTCTTTGGACTGTGGGAGGAAACCGGAGAACCCGGAGGAAACCCACGCTGTCTGCCGGGGAGAACATGCAGACTCCACACAGAGAGGACGCCCGGCCGGGGAATCGAACCCAGGCCCTCCTTGCTGTGAGGCGACAGTGAAACAGAACTCATGGTTCTAAATAGAGCCATCCCGTTTATTAGCATCTGTTTTAAGACTGTAGAAATGTGTTCACCTAGTAATATTTGCTGGATGCATCACAGTGCATTAACTCTACTGCATGACATCACACCAACGTTAAATATCGCTAAAACATCGAGTCGTTATCTTACACATCGAAACCGTGTCAGCCCTTCATCACCGAGCACTAAAACACAACGAAACGACGAAGGTCTTTACTCCACTTTAACGCCGAGACCACTTCTGAACCAACGTGTGAGAAAGAAAACTAGTAGAGACATAAACCCAGTAACTGTTAGCGGGTTATGAGTTATGAGAGGGTTTCCATCTTTCGGGTCCACCTTAAATAACACGCGCCAGAACAGAAGCGCTGCAGCACTTAAGGTGGAAGGGAAAATTAAAATTTCAGTCGCGTAAACAAACCATACAGCAAACCACAGCCTTACCGTCTTAGACAAAACAACGGAGGCCACTTAAATCAGTAAGAACAAGAAAAATACCGAGCCATGAAACTAAAGCTCTGCTTCCCTCCTGTTTTCCATTTTGTGTACAGCGCCGCCATGAAGCTCCAGCGTTAATACTAACGGCTCAGTATTGCCACCTGCTGCCCCGGAGGAGGCGAGGAGCTACTGACTGAGAAAGAGAGAGAAAAGACGTTTCTTTACATCCTTGGAGGGGAATTCCGTTGATTTTTAAAAATTGTCCACATATTTAAAGGTTTGAGATGTAAACGGAATGATTCAGAGTGGTTTGGTGTGAAGTGGTTCAGATTTATTTAACGTTACATTGGTGGTGATGGAGGAGCCGGGGTTGCCATGACTACAACACACATAGACATTTTATTTACTATCCAATACCACCAATAACCCAACACGCGTCTTTATGTGGAATGTTGATGGTAAAATAGTGAAAAAAATATGTTTTTAAAGACTATTTTGCCTTATATCTCCCTGCATGTATCACATGAATGGATTAAAAATAAAACGATTACAATACATTTCAGGCCAGCACAAATCTGTCGTAAAACTGTGACAGACAGACAGCATTTCATTGTTTCCACTGTGGACAATTCTGACTCGGTAAGTTTCCCTATAATGGAGCATTTCACACCAAACCACTCTGCTTGACTTCATTGCCGTTTAAACCATTTCACAATGCAGAAATTTTGAAATGTCGGGGGAGTTCCCCTTTAAGAATTTTCGAATTTTTCTACCTTAATTTTCCGATTTTTTTAGTTGCTGTGAGCCGCAAATATCAATCTGCATGTTAGAACCCTTAAAGGCGTTTTAACCCACGAGTAGTTGACTTAAGTCCGTTAAAATTATTGCTGTTTTCAGTCAAACGCCAGTCTCAAAACCGCTCGCTTTAACCTCCTTTAGACCTTGTTTGTGCTTTGTGTTCATTTCGTGCTCTTCTGTAACTAGAAACGTTAAAAACAAAGACTTTCCATTTGTGGCCGTATCTTAAACGGCTCTCTGTTCACTATGTAGTGCACTAGGTGAGGCTCGTAAATTGGGCTCCTTCACCCAAACTATTTAGCAAGTAGACAATTAGGCGCAACAGGCTGAATCCCAAGCAGCTCTTTTTAGCCATATGATGCACTGTTTGGGTGCAGTCGCCGTAACTCTCAGTTTTTTGTAGGGCACTAGCTATCTTAGCTGGGTAGGGAGGAGGCAGCGGTTTGAGATGGTTTCTCCGTTCGGCGTCTAAAAGTAAATCTTTTTGAAATAGTATGTAATCTTCCATAAATGTAGCTCGGGGGAGAGGGGAAATGTATATTATCAAAACGATCGTAATTTTATCATAAACTACAATTTATTACAATTTATTTAGGCAACTGTGTTTTACTTTTAAAAAATCGTTCCCGGAAGTATACGGTCTCCTAGCAACGGCTAGTAAACAGTGCAGCGCTCCTTCAGCTGTGTGAAGGGTTAAAACAGACAAAGACGAAATTAACTCGATTTTCAAGCTCAGGGTCACTGTCATTCGGGTATGTTGTTGTTTTGGCTTCGTTCAGCTTTGTGTTTTTTCTCTGTAGTTTTGACGACGAGTCTTATCTAAGAAAACCGAGAGAAGCTGAAGTCAGGTGACTACTCGCCAGTGTCTTGTTCGAATTGTCCCGTTCCACCTTAAATGGTGCAGATGTTACATTCTGGCGCCTGAGGTGGCGAATAAGACGCTGGCGAACAGTAAGCCACTTTCTGAAACTGTTCAAGTTAATAACTGAATCCAATTTGTTGCCAGTCATCCTGTAGAACTAACTTTTTAACGCTTTAGCTAAACTATTATTTTTATATCCAGCAGCTTTAGGATGGAGAGTGTCGAAGGAGATGGAGGGCGAGGGAGGATGGAGGGTCTTCCAGAGGAGTCAGCAGAGGTCAGGCCTCGAGTTTTGGTTCCTAACCCTTTTTATTTCCCAAACAAGTGATCATTTTATACTGCGAGATAATAAATACTGACAAATAAGACACAAGAACCTGGCACTGTGCGCCGTTCAGTGTCAGTGAATAATTTATTATGACAGAAATCATTCTTTTTTGTAAGGATGTGGTCAGATATGCACAAAAAAGGAGAAAGAAACCCAAAGCAGAGCTGAGCAATGACAGTACTTATTGTTATTGTAATGAATTACATCATAATATGTCACAACATGTTTTTCTGAGCATATCATTGATATCGTCAGTATTTAAAACTCACTTCCCAACTGCATGTTTGGTGAAAAAGAGCGCTACAGGAGTGCTGTTTAATTGGATTTAGTGCAGCGATAATTGGAATCATAGTTTTTGATAGCATTTTTGAAATGTGGCACTATTATATTTTGCCTAGTTCTAACTCAAAGGAATTACTCCAGAGAACTTATTTACTCATATTATAATATTTTCACTCTGATACTTTGCTTGAGTCACTTCTTATGTGGAAACAGTGGTACAATAGGAAACTGTAATATTTCCACAGTGCTGTGTAGAGGCGTAATCGTTCATAAACGCATTATGACCAATTTCTTTAGAAGCATTTTATAAATACCTGAAGCTGACACTGTGGACCAAGTGAACATATAACACACTAGCACATGTAGCTGTTATGAACTAAATTTGCAGCAAATCTAACAAAATTATCATTTAAAAGGTAGCCTAATTACATAACATGAATCGAATGGAGTGCTACTGAAAATAAGAGGCGGCTGGTTGTTAAGCACAGTACGTCATGTCTAATTATGCTGTGTTATATTGATACAGGAGTAGCAGCAGCATCAAAATACCGTAACTTAAAATAACTCGGTGGTTTGGTGATGTTTAAGGGCGCTGATGTGTCGGTTTCTCTGCAGGTTCCGGGGGGAGACCAGGTGGAGTCTAGCGCTCATGATCCAGTTTCACACACACATTCAGGTGTGTATTGGTCTGCCCTCCAGGAAGTCACCAAGAAATATCAGGGAAATGTGGTTTACGTTCATTTTAACACATGCAAAGTGACTCATCGTTCCTGTCTGCTTATTACGAAGAAAGAAAAGTGGTGACACCCTTGTTTTGCTGTACAGCTCAAACTGACAAGTCACATTAAGGCAGTTACTGCACTTATTCCAGCCATCAAGACCATAAAGATGGCAATAACCAAATAACGATTAATTATGGCATTACAGGGTGACCAGGGGGCATGTTACAGAAACCTTTTAAAGGAGAAGTCCACACATTTTTAAAAAATTCTTAATTCATTAAAAATAATGAGATAATTGTGAACAGAGTGGTTTGGTGTGAAACGCTCCGTTTTACAGAAACATACAGACTCAGAATTGTTCAATTGTTTGGTGATAGGAACCAGACGTCCACCTTCACAGAAAGTTCTTACATGAAATGGTTATGAATGTGTTGCTTGATACTTGATACTGCTTGATTATACTGTATCAGCCTTATTACTGTAACTGTCTTGTGTTGTGTGACTGTTACTGGCTGGTAAATTTCCTTCAGGATCTATCTATCTATCTATCTATCTATCTATCTATCTATCTATCTATCTATCTATCTATCTATCTATCTATCTATCTATCTATCTGTCTGTCTGTCTGTCTGTCTGTCTGTCTGTCTGTCTGCACTATGTAAGTAAGTGAAATTTGTTGAGTATGGATGTGGCTAAACCACAAATTACTATTTTTTTAGTTATACTATGCACTGTTGTGCTGCTGGAGTCAGTATTTAAATTCCTACATAGTGCTCTATGAGAATTAGTCGCGTCCTGGGAAGAGGGGCGACGTCAGCTTGCTGCTAATATGACTCATGGTGGTAATTTGGTGGGCAAAAAGTACTTATAAAGTACATATTTTGTAATAGCCAGGGCCAGGATATGATCAGTTTATTTTTATATGACCAAAAGTTAAAAAGTTCATGAAATAATCACAGTATACAGTGATGAGTGACCGAACGTTCTTCTCCTCATTAATTGTTACTTGTTTATGAATACTTGTTTGTGTTGATTACTATTAATTAATAATAAATTATTTTCAGGAAAAATGTGTATTTTGTCATATGTCATGCTGACCGCTGATTTATAAAGCTAATAAGCCATTTGAGGCTGAGCACATATTGTGACTCTGTCTAAGAGCGCCCTTCCCTTATAAACTCACAGTAAAGCACAGCGTCTCGTACTTTATTACTTTGATAGGTTGCAGAACGATGTTAATCTGTGTTTATTAAGAAGATGGCATTTTTCAAAATTGATTTGTGCTGTATTATCTAGAGTGGGACAGTGGTGACCTGCCTGATCCTCTTGCCTCATCTCTACACCTCACACTGGCCAATTCCACGGTAACAGAGCTGTCACATGTTTATGCCTTAAGTCTGTGGTTTGGTTTCTATAGTGCCCATACAAATACTGTTTTATCAGCCCACACCTAGAGATTCTTGGCATACTGCATGTAAACAAAACTTAAAAAATGGTAAATCCCCTCCATTCAGGCGGGTCTTATAGATGGAGAATCAGATGAAAGAAGCAGGACAATGCAGAACGATGAGGATGAAGAAGATGAAGACGAGGAGGTCATAGTGTTGGACCCTGAGCACGTATGTAACATAACTATTTACTATATGAATTTTCTACATAGTGGCACTTGGATGTGCTGCATTTTTATTGGAAACTTTTACTCACAAATTTACAGCATGTATACCGCATTCTACATTTTAATCATATTATAATATTATAGTATGTGTATAGTATTAAGCTAAGGATAGTTGTTGAAAACAATTTGTCCTGTTTTTATTTATTTATTTTTGGAATATTATTAGTAATATAACAATGTAATATAAAATCAAATATTTTCATTGCAGCCACTGATGAAGAGATTCCAGTCTGCCCTAAAAAAACACCTCACAAAACAGCTGGAGAGACTCGAACTTGAGCTCCGTGAGAAGGTACAAAAGTTGTGTCTATGCTAATACACTTCCAACAAAAGCAAATATTTGCAAATTATATATCTTATGCAAGTTCAGGAGATCTGATAAGTAGTGCTCCAGAACTAGGCTATATGTTTGTCTAATATATAAAATGTGCCATAACTTTTGCACAGGTCGCGTTTTATCCCCCCCCACTGTGTTAAGTTCAGCACATAAACAGCAAATGTACAGTAAAATGTGCAGAAGCGTGTTCTCTGTAGAGGACGTGTTAACTTATTTTCACTTAGAACACCAACAATTTTTGACGTTTTCAAACGTATTTCAAGCTCTAATGTTCTGTGCTCCACAAGGTGGCGCTGGAGCGAGCTGAGGGCGGTCGGAGGGAGAATTTGGGTGTGGAGCTGTATTCGGTGCAGCAGGAGCTGGTCAGGCTGCAGGCATTTCTGGAAGGCCGTCATGAGGCCACTGCGCAGGCGAGCGCCGAACGGAGACAGGCTCAAGAACACCTGGAACACATCAGGAACCAGTACAGGACTGTAGCGGGACAGGCCAGCACACAGCACACACAGGGTTAGCACCTGAGCACGCTGGGGCTGGGCCAGAAACTTGTCAAAAACTGAGCCGAAAACTTTGTCACAAATGTCCAAAAGTTTGTTGACACCTGCTCATCCAACATTTTTGTTTTTAAATCAATGGTGCTGCTTTCAACATCAAATTCTTAAAAAGCGAGGAACAATTCGTTTTCCATAAAATGCAACTTTCAAAATGAATTCATTCTTGAGGCTGTATGGATATTTCTATGTATAGTGTATTTTCCTCTTGAGGTCCTAAGGCACAATATTTAATGAAGCAAGATGGGGCTGTTATTGTCCCACAGTTAAGGGAAATTGTTAGGCAGGCACAACATGAAGTGAATATAATCACTTATAATGGCTTGGATAATGCCCCGCCCACAAAAACATTTTTAGAATCAGAGAAACTAAGTGAGCTACAGCTAGTCTAGCATAACCAAAAACCAGCAAGTTAGACCACCAAGTTAGACCAGTTAGTCTGTAGCTGTCTGACACCTGTTCACTCATTTCTTAATCTGTCTGTTTGTTTGTCTGCCCATCTATACGTCCATCTGTCTGCATGTCTGTTTGTCTGACTTTTTTTGTTCAGTTATCATCACAAGAAAGCTGGATAATGATTTTAGTTGTCTATGAGTGGTGGAGCAGGCTAAGAGTTTTGAACAGGTTGCTGTCAATCATGCTGCTCAATAGCCACAGCCACAGAGTTCTTAGTGTTTTTAAGCCGTGTTTTATCATATTTAAATCTTATGTTTTTCATTTAAGCTTTGCTGGACGTTTAATGTAACATTCAAGATTAACATCATACAAGTATTTTTAATATTTTAAACAGAAGCATGTTGCCAAAGGTGTATTGTCAAAGGTGTGACTCATGGTGGAGGTAGCATAGTGGTATTCGCTATTAGCTCATCTGAAGAGGCAGCCTCTGTTACTCAGATGACATGAAAACCCTTCTGATTTCACTCAGCTATTAAAGTGTTTTATTCCAAAACACAGCTATTTGTGTTTTTGAAAAGATTTACAGCTGGTATGTGTAAAACACATTTTTCTGTAATAAATGTGGTATAAATCATAATTCCTGAAAGTGGAATAAATAAATAAATGCATTTTGCAGCACATTTTTCATAACAACAAAACATGTTTTCAAATATGCTCCTCTGCATGCTATGGTCTTCCTCATGGGTAAACAATTATATGTTCATTAACCTTTACAGAGACTGGAATATCAAAAGTAATGGGAATGCACATCCTCAGCCAGTCAGACTTTGAACATCAGTTTCCTAATCATATATTGAACCTCTTTTCCGTCTCCGTGGTTTCTCAGTGTCGGAGCTGCAGTCGGAGGTGGAGAAGCTGGCCCTGCGTCTGCTCTACATGCAGGAAGTGACTTCTGACCTTCGCTCAGACATCACTGCCATGAAGAACGCAACACACAAAGCAAAGGCAGAGAAACTGCAGGCTGAACAACAGAAGCACAAACAGGTCAGATCCTGGTTCACAAGGCTTCACCTGTTCACTCCACAGAGTGAGCTAGCTTAATTTACGTGATTTTATTGAATGAATCAGAATAAGAGTATAAATTGTATATATGTTTAACATCCGCTGCTTGAGAAGTTCTAAGAAGTAAAATATCTGTGATGTTTAATGCTAAGTGTTGATTGGCTGTTGTAGGACCTGTATGTGGAGCGCCTGGTGAAGCAGGTGGAAAAACTGAGGGAGCAGATTGCTCTGTATGAGGCCCAGACTCTCGCACAGGCCGAAGAGACGAGGGCAGCTAAAGAGACCTTAGCTGAGGTCAGGAACGGTCTCACAGTCGAATACACTGCAAAAACTGTATCTGATGGCAGACACGCACGTACTTAATGCAGCTGACTCTCCATAGCATGGTCTGCATTTGTAATAAAAAAGGCTGAGTTGAGAAACTCTGCAATTATTTAAGCTAACTGCAGTTATTTTTCACAGTTGATATCTTTCACAGTCGTATGTTTTACCTGGCAACAAACAAAACTTAATTTGCTGCATCTTCATGCCTTGAGTTAAAGAAAAATATTTAAATGAAAGATAGCAGATAAGACTTGTATTGAGACATGAGTCATGGGTCTTACAAAAACAAGCAAGGATATATCTGCTGTCTCGTGCTGTAACACACAGGAAGAAAAATGGCTATACAGACAATTTGGCCTTTAATTTTGGGCAAAAACGTTCATGAACACGACAAGCTTGGAGTTTACTTATGTGGCTTGTACAGTTGTTGATGTCCAGGTTGGCTGACTGCTCAAAACACATCTTATCAAACACAATGAAGCCAAACCTTAATTTCTTGGAGCGCTCTGTTGCCCTAAAGAGAACAACTCGGAGAGACGTTAATCGCTTTCACATAGGCCAGTGTATACAATTTATATATTTATTTTATATTCATATAAAATCATATCAGTCATATCAGTACTTTTTGTGCTCACTTTATTGAGTTTACCATATAGGAAAATAAAACACAGGCCACATTTTATGTATTTTTCACAATATGTTTAAAAAACTAATTGCATTATAGTGCAAGCATAATTTGACTGGGTTGCCCAAACTTTTGCATTCAGCTGTAACTACATGTGTGCTTATGTGAGTGTGTATGTAGGCTCAGCTGGAGATAGATTCTCTGACTGTGGAGCAGAAGCAGCTGTTGCAGCAGTGGAACAGCAGCCTGATTGGGATGAAGAGGAGAGACGAAGCTCTTACCGCTACACAGGAGGCCCTCAGGTGTGTCTGTCTGTCTGTCTGTCTGAGGTGACTTTTAGGCTGCTCATTCATAGAGGTTCTGATTACTACATAATGCCAAATAAATAAAAATGTTGCTTAATTGAGTGAATACCACCACTTTCTAACTTCTGTATTATAATAACAAATTGAAATGTTTGACAGTGATTTATAAGCTTTGTCAGTTGACAGAGTCATTTACTTTTCATCTACGTCAATTATGGAAAAAGGTGGATGTTCAGTATACTTAAATGTTCCCATGATTCACACAGTTGCTCTGACAGACTGTAATACACTACAGGAAGTGTAGGGGGCAATACGGCTTCTACTGTTTCATTTAAAAAGCTCTATAATGTTCATCTGATCCACACAGTCGCTCTGTCAGACTGCAATACACTACAGGAAGCGTAGGGGGCGATACGGCTTCTACTGTTTCATTTAAAAAGCTCTATAATGTTCATATGATCCACACAGTCACTCTGACAGACTGTAATACACTACAGGAAGCGTAGGGGGCGATACGGCTTCTACTGTTTCATTTAAAAAGCCTCTATAATGTTCATATGATCCACACAGTCACTCTGACAGACTGTAATACACTACAGGAAGCGTAGGGGGCGATATGGCTTCTACTGTTTCATTTAAAAAGCTCTATAATGTTCATATGATCCACACAGTCGCTCTCACAGACTGTAATACACTACAGGAAGCGTAGGGGGCGATACGGCTTCTACTGTTTCATTTAAAAAGCTCTATAATCTTCATATGATCCACACAGTCGCTCTGACAGACTGTAATACACTACAGGAAGTGTAGGGGGCGATACGGCTTCTACGGTTTCATTTAAAAAGCTCTATAATGTTCATCTGATCCACACAGTCGCTCTGACAGACTGTAATACACTACAGGAAGTGTAGGGGGCGATACGGCTTCTACGGTTTCATTTAAAAAGCTCTATAATGTTCATCTGATCCACACAGTCACTCTGACAGACTGTAATACACTACAGGAAGCGTAGGGGGCGATACGGCTTCTACGGTTTCATTTAAAAAGCTCTATAATGTTCATCTGATCCACACAGTCACTCTGACAGACTGTAATACACTACAGGAAGTTATGAGTGTGCAATAAATTAATTGGCAACATTTAAGTGGAACACAAAATGAAATCACTAAATCTATTGAATAAATGGGTATGGAATGTTATTTGTTCATAATTGTGGGAATTTGAACAGCAAAAATGGTTAAAATGCCCAAGCTTTGGTGACAGATTTCAACCCTAGCAGCAACCATATACTAGCTGGTCAGTTGTGTCAATCCTTGACTGGTTGTCTCCCCCCCCCCTCCCCCCAGGCATGCCGATCAGCAGGTGCGGTCCCTGGATACGGAGGTGGAGGGCTACAAGCGATCAATCACGAAGGAGCAAGAGCAGAACGAACTGCTAACCGTACTGCTGAACCGCACACAGCTCAACAGCGCCACCTACCACAAACTCATCACACACTCAAACAGCCAGCAGGAGGCACTACAGGCCCTGTACAGCACATACTCACGCACACTGCAGGAGACCGAGAAGAGCCTGAGCAGAGTGACCACAGTGAGCGAGACACACTCATGTTTTTTTAGGAATCACAATAAACAATCAGTGGTGTAACTATGATGATACAAGTACAGTAAGGGTGTTGAGTGGCACGGTTGTCATGGGCCCTTACACATTACAGGCACAAATATATATGCCCTGCCTCCACTTTCAGCATTTACACCACTGAAAACGTTCCTTTTCAGCAGCTTTTAAGCTCATTTTAAAGCACTGCTAGCACTGCTGCACTTCTCTCCTGTGACGACACTTTAATATCCTGATTGCATTTTAATTACATTTTTAAGTATTAAATAATTCATTTTTCATGTTTTACATTTTTACTCTCCTACATCTCTTTAAATTTGAATTATCTTTGTAATTTTAAAAGAAGTAAGGTGATATATAAATAACCTCACCTTGCTTTGCCTTGTGAACAGTAAGCAACGTGGTAAACATTAAAGTGCAAAACAGGATAGTCTCAGCTTCAGATGCTCCACCCAGACATAAATGTCCATTAAACTGGCCACAGCTCTCGTTATTTTGTCCATCTGTGCAGCAGGTTGTATCTTTCCGATGAGATACAAGGTTATGTCTGTTCTACAAGCATTTTGGAACCAGATCAAGACTGGATTAAGTAAAATGTTCAGTGCATCAACTAAAACTATTCAGTTGTTTCTTTAAAGCATTCAGGAGTTTTTTTAATTCGATATTTTCCAGGGTTTACTGACACATTTTTTCCTGGTGTGTTTGTTTTTGTTGCATCTCCCCCCTAAACATCGGGCTAAAACAGTGGTCTGTGTTTGGGCAACAAACTGTCAGTCAAATGCCATTTCCTATCAAAATAGGCAGATCTTGGCCACATTTGGTTGGAAAATATGCAAGACTCTAAGGCTATCATGGTTACTTGATGAATCAGCTTAGTGATCAGTTTGAAATTTGAATTATAAACATAGTATCTGCAGGTTATTATATTACTCTATTAGTAATACTGTACTGACAGTCCCACCAGGTTCTCTGATGATAGTCTAGCTTGTGTGACAGAAAGATATTTAAAAAATAGCACATAAGTTATAAATAGAGATGTAAAAGAGGTGCAAAATAAATCACTGTAAACTTCTGTCTCAGTGAATGAGTTGAGTAACACACAACAAAAGAATGTATTCACTGTCTGTGTAGTCCATTTTTATAGATAACAGTGAGTCATGCAGTGTCAGAAACCACGTAATCAAGTCTATAAACAACACCAAACAGGTGGAGGCAGGTGTGTGATGATTTAAGCATGCAGTTAGCACAATGCTAATTGGTGGGGTATAAACTTCTATTACTTTTAAGGTACATAAAAAAATAAAGAAAGACACCAGGTGTGTCTCGGCTGATTGACTAAAGGGGGCAGCTGGGTACATTAGATTTTTGAACTATTGCTTTAATAAGAATGTTTTTGTATATTCTCTCTCTCTCTCTCTCTCTCTCTCTCTCTCTCTCTCTTTCTCTCTCTCTCTCTCTCTGTTTGTAGGAGTGCAATGCATGTCAGTCTGAGCTGACTGTTCTGAGGAAGCAGCTGGAGAAGGAGTCGTCAGTGCGTTTGGATCTGGAGGACAAGATTGTGAAGAAGATGCAGGAGCAGCTCACCCATGATAATGCAGCTAAATACTCCAAACACCTTACCAACAAGACCATCGCACACCAGAGAGACAGGGTGAGGGTTTGGCTTTATATTGGAAAACTTTCTTATTTTATTTTATAACAATTATTTTGAACCCTGCTTCATAACACTGACAAAACCGATCCATAAACATGCCATGGCAGATGTCATATTCTGTTATGAGTTGTCAGGTTATGCCAGTAATGTAACAGTATCATGGACTGTACTATACATTTCATTACAGTGTATAATATCTACCATGTCTGGTTAAGACATGATTATGTCATGCTTAGTTCTCAGTCTTCCAACTCTATTTGGCTGTCTGTTGTAAAGAGCAGTTACAAACAATTACATGTCTTTGAATTTGATTCAGTGTATCATAAGTTTACCAAAACACAATTTCATTCAATTCTTTTGGTGCGATTCAGAATTATTTTTAATAGCACAAATATGAAATAAGGACAATACTGTTGTTTTAGTAGCATGCACCAAGCTTTATTTTTTAATTTTATTATTAAATACAATTATAATCATTCAAGAATCAATGCAGGTGAATCACCTCCTTCAGATCAATGCAGCAAAGTTCACTGAAGCATTTTTACACTTCTACAAACAATATATCCTATTTTATTTTAATTAAAGACAAAGCTGTTATGCTTCTTTGCGAGTATGAACCTGTAACATGTGTTGTTTATTTGTTTCTGACAGGAGACTCAGTTGTGCAAGCTAGAGAATGAACTGGCTGCCGTAACCCTGGAGACCAGCCAGGTGGCACTGCATTTGGAGGCTCTGGCTGGCCTGCAAGCAGACCTGGAACAAGAAATGAGACGCCGTCACCAGCTGCTGACTGCCAGCGAGGCTGAGGGGGCCAAATGTATCACTGCCATCGAGTGCAAACAGGCCACCATCAATGTCTACAACAAGAAGATCCAGCAGATTGTAGCCAGCACAGGGGTCTGAAAGCACAGCAGTGCTGAACATGCTTTACACACGCTGTATGTCCAAAAGTATTCAGGCAGCTCTTCTAATGAGTTAATTCTTTAAGGTCACCCATTCAGACCATAAACATCTATACCTGACCTCACTACTGCTCAAATCCTCATAGCAATGTTCTAACATCTAAAGTAAAGCCTCCCCAGAAGAGTGGAGGCTGCTACTGCAGCAAAGGGGGCAGACTCACTAATAATACCTTTCATTTCAGAAGAAACGTTTATGTCTATATACTTTTGGACATGGAGTGTACTTTACACATTAATCACTTTAGACTCTGGTCATGCTCACATTTTACACATTCTTTATGTAAAGACAAAAAAAACTAATATCTCCAGAATTAAAGCACTATGTGGACATTTCTGTGTTTTTGTTGTTGAAATATACAAGTCATATACAGTATCATTTTCAGAATGCATCAGTTATCCACATGTTATAAAGTTAGCTCGCTTAATTGTTATTAATAAAGAATTTTAGTATAGCACGTGAATCACCCTGTTCATACTTTATACACTAATTGCACTTTACAGTTGTCCAGATGTGTAAGATGCAGGACACGCAGAATTGCCCTTTGTATACTAATGAGATGCTTGTGTGTGTTTGGATGAGCAGCATGAAGACCTGGGTCCTCTGGAGATCCAGGCCAGCACCCTCAATAAGCAGCTGGAGGAGGTGGGTGCAGAGATTAAAGAGAAGCAGCAGCTCTGGCTCTGGCAGCAGGGGGAGCTAGTGAGACTGAGCCAGGAGAGACAGGCCCAGAACAGCGCAGCACAGAACTTGCAAACGCAACTAACTATCCTGCAGCAGAGGAAGATCAGGACAGAGAGTGAGTAGATGTATTATATCCATGTATCTGCATACAATAATATATCCCATATGTATATTTCTAAATATATTAGTGCCTGTCTATTAGAATACTCTCCATATGTATGTCTGTATACTATATATGTGGTAATATGTCCTATATGTACACTCCCCAAAAATAATAGGCCAAGCCCAAAATAGTAAAACATTCAGCATTCAATGGTCTTAACAGCAAATCATTATAAAAATGCAAAGTACATTAAGACTTGTGCGGAGACAGGAGGTCTTTTACAGGAAGAAGAGTCAGTATTTTTCAACTTAGCACCCACGGCTACTAAAAGCTGAAAAATATTGCTGAGCTAGTTTGTATTTAATGTAAGACCAAATATTTTCTATAGGGTGCAAATCTGGACTCTGACCAAACATTCGTATTTTGGGCTTGGCACATTTTTTTTTTTGCATGCTAGTGTGCTCTATACACTCTATACACATATATGCTCATTGGCCACTTTATTAGGTACACCCGTACACCTGTTCAGTTGCTTGTTAACACAAATAGCTAATCAGCCAATCACATGCCCTCAACTCACTGCATTTAGGCATGTAGAGGTGGTCAAGACAACTTGCTGAAGTGCAGACTGAGCATCAGAACGGGGAAGAAAGAGGATTTAAGGGACTCTGAATGTGGCGTGGTTGTTGGTGCCAGACGGGCTGGTCTGAGTATTTCAGAAACTGCTGATCTACTGGGATTTTCACGCTCAACCATCTCTAGGGTTTACAGAGAACGGTCAGAAAAAGAGGAAATATCCAGTGAGCGGTCAGTTGTGTGGACGAAAATGCCTTGTTGATGTGAGAGGTCAGAGGAGAATGGGCAGACTGGTTCCAGATGATAGAAAGGCAACAGGAACTCAAATAACCAACCAGAATCTCTGAGGAACGTTTCAACACCTTGTTGAAAGTCTGCCATGAAGAATTAAGACAGTTCTGAAGGCAAAAGCAGGTCCAACCTTTTACTAGCTAATAAAGTGGCTGGTGAGTGTATATGTAAGTGCCTATACCTAATACCAATAAGCCCAATATGTATAATCTAATATGTCTATGTCACAATAAAATACCCAATATATATTTTATCTCTGTTTGCCAGAAGCTATGTGTAATATGGCTTATGTGTATTACAACCCCAATTCCAAAATAATGGGACTGTAAATATAAACAGAATGCAGTGGTTTGTAAATCTCATAGACCCATATTTTATTCACAACAGAACATAGAATGCGTATCAGATGTGAGACATTTTACCATTTCATGAAAACATTGCCTCATTTAGAATTTGTGCCAGCAACGCATCTCAAAAAATAGGGACAGGGCTGTGTCTACCATTATGTTGCATCCCCTCATCTTTAACAACACTCTGTAAACATCTGGGAAGTAAGGAGACCAATTGCTGGAGTTTTGGGAGAGGAATGTTATCCCTTCTTTTCTGGTGTAGGATTCTAGCTGCTGCACAGTCCTGGGACTTTTTTGCTGGATTTTTTATTTAATGATGCACCAAATGTTTTCTATTGGTGGTCTGGTGCAGGCAGGCCAGTTAAGCACGTGGGCTCTTCATGTGCAAAGCCATGCTGTTGTGATCGATACAATGTGTGGTTTAGCATTGTCTTGCTGAAATATGCAAGGCCTTCCCTGAAAGAGACGTTGTCTGGATGGAAGCATATCGCTGCTGTTGGAAGAAAACCTCATATCTCTCGTTTTTCAGTTTTTGACATACTTTCAAAGGATCTGTTATTCTTTACCTTGTGTGTAAATTTCATGATGAATGGATCAAAAGAAATGGCCCAAAATGACATGGAAAGACATCTGGTTCCATTGACTTACATTAAAACTGCAGTATGTTTCTTCTTTTTCCTGTAAAGTTAACATTTTGGAGATACGAGGTTTTGTTCCGACAACAGCTATATGTTGTTCTAAAACCTCTATATACCGTTCATCATTGATAGAGCCTTTCCAGATGTGTAAGATGCCAACGCCACTAATGCAACCCCACACCGTCAGAGATGCCGGCTTTTCACTGTGCACTGATATGGTCCCTTTCCTCTTGAGTTCGCAGGACACGGCATCCATGGTTTCCAAAAAGAATTTCACATTTTGATTAATCCACAGAACAGTTTTCTATTTCGCCTCAGTCCATTTTGGATTGGACGGCGAACTGTGTTCACAGACAATGATTTCTGCAAGTTTCCTGAGCCCATGCAGTGATTTCCAGTACAAAATCATACCTGTTTTTAATGCAGTGCCCCCTGAGGGCCCGAAAACCATGACCATCCAAAATTGACTGTCGGCCTCGTCACTTGCGTACAGGGATTTCTCCAGATTCTCTGTATCTTTTGATGATGTTATGTATTGTAGATGGTGAGATATCCAAAGTCTTCGCAATTTTATGTCGAGGAACATTTTTCTGAAATTGTTCCACAATTTTTACACAGTTTTTGCAGATTGGTGAACCTCTGGCCATCTTTGATTATGAGACACTCTGCCTCTCTAAAATGCTCTTTTTTGTACCCAGTCATGTGAGTTACTTGCAAATTGCTTCTCTAGCTGGTTTTTATTGGTACTTTTCCAGCCTTTTGTTGTCCCTGTCCCAACCTTTTTGATATGCGTTGCTGCTGTCAAGTTCTAAATAAGCTTTTCATGAAATGGTGAAATGGTAAAATTCATGTTCAACATGTAATATGTGTTCTGTGTTCTACTGTGAATAAAATATGGGTCTATGGGATTTGTAGCTCATAGTATTGCCTTTTGTTTTGATTTACATTTATTTACATTTAACATAGTTTTTGGAATTGGGGTTGTAAATATATTGCTGCTGTTGGAACAAAACCTCTCTAAAATGGCAATTTTACAGAGGAAAAATCATTCTCAATTTGTAATGAATATTAATGGAGCAGTTGTTTTCAGGTCATTTTAGACCATTTATGTCCATTAAAATTCTGTTTGTCCGTCATTAAATTTTAGCAAGACAGAGAGAGCAGTACATAGTAAGTACCTATATGTAGTAATAACAAACCCCTTATGTATTATATATATGTAAATAATTATATGTACATATAATATGTCCTATATATGTTAGACACCAGGCCCAGCACTTCACCAGCACCACAACTGATTTAATTAAGAAACAAGGCCTTCATGAACAGAATTCAGAGCATGAAACAAAGTAAAAGGGTAGTCTCTGCAAAGCTGTAGTCCAGAAGGAACGCACTTTGACATGCCTGTGCTAACCCTAGCCTTCGCTTCCGTAACCAAAAAGAGCTGGAAATGATTTCACTTTCAAAAATGAAATGTGGAGCTTTTGCAAAAAGCACTGTAGCAAAGTCAGGAGCATTTTGTTGCTCCTGTAAGTTAGTTCTGTTTTTCTCTGGATGTACTACAAAGTGCAATGCAATGGTAAACAGCCCTGTAGACTAGCCTCACTGTGTAGCATTACCTGTGTGTGTTTGTGTAGGTGACATAGAGCAGGAGCAGGGAGGTTTATCAGAGTTGGAGCGACACTCTAAAGCTCTGATGCTGGACCTGCAGAAACTGAACTCACTATTGAGCCAAAACACACAACAGAGCCAAGAACTACAGCAGAGTAACAGCCTGATGGAGAGCAGCTTCATCCAACAGCTAAAGGTACACATACATTCACACACAGTGTTTTGGATGGTGGGCTGTAGATCTACACTCCTATGCAAAAAAATGGATGAAGCCCAAAATACTACTGGTTTTTACTGGTGATTTTGGGATGGCCAGAGTCCGAATTTAAACTATATAGAGACTATTTGGTCTCACATTAAACACAAACTAGCGAGTTTACCTACAAGACTTTAATATTTAAAGAAATCAAGCTCTCCAATATGGACTGTTTTAGTTTTTTTTGTAATGATTTGTCATTAAGACCAATAAAAGCTTAATGCTTTACCATTTTGGATTTGGCCCAAAAAGGTGTGTACTCTGTAAAATTCTTGTTAACAGAAAAAATGGAAAATGTGTCAAAAAGATAATGAGTTTAATGACAGGACTGAAACTTCAAGTTTCACTGCAATTACCAGTTTTTTGTGTTAAAATGATTGAAATACTGTATGTGGTGAACTGTTTTAAGTTAGACCGTCAGTTCGGGCCATTATTGTCAAAACATGAGGAAAAATCACCTCTATGATAATCCTAATTTCTACTAGAACCCCATAGGGATTTTAGCACTAGCACTAAGATAACAGCAATTCGCATTCATTTGCCCTCCTACTTTAAAAACAGCCATTTGAAGCTTGTGAAAGACATTAATGTATATTTGAGTTTATATATATATATATATATATATATCAGTTGTACAGTGGCTCTTTAGGATTCACAGTCACACAGACGTATCTAGAACTTCCAGAAGACTACAGGAACCTGTGTTCATGTACAGCTATATCCCATCATAAATCAAAACAGGATTGGTTGATTCCTCTTTCACTTCCTAATAATGTTGGTAGGTAATCTAACATGCAAGACCTTCAGTCCAGCTCTCTAACCAATGGGAGAGCTCAGTTGAGTGTATCTACCTAGATACTACAGGAAACCAAGCCTAATTGGATCATTCTCTGCTGGGAATTTAACCCTAAAACCTAACAGAGAAATAAGAGTATTAATATAATATTTATAGCATTTAAATACAACAAGAAAGATGATTATATTAGACAAAAGTAACTTAAAATCATCGACATTTCTTATTTCACAGAAATCATTAGTTCTTCTCTGACCGAAATACTATATAAACACCTTCCTGATGTCAGCAGGCATTCTGATCTGTGCGTTATGTGATATGGGGTAGATGATAACTACAGTCATGTGCAAAAGTGCGGGCACTCCTGGTCAAATGTTGATTTTCTAAGTGTAAATAAGTGCATACTTCCTCCACAGAGAACACATTACTGCTTGTTTTATTGCAAAATTAGAGCTTACAGTGTAGTGGAACATGAGGGAAACTGTTTGTGTTTGTGTAGGATGCAGAGAGGGAGTCTGTGGAGATGCAGCTGCTTCTGGAAAAGATTCAGGAGGAGAAGGAGAGACTGCTCAACAGCCTGGTGGAGTCAGAGTGAGCGCAATACACTCACACACACAGTACATCCACCCTAATAATGCCCACCCTGAACTGCAAAAAATCTAGTCAATATCCCCATCGGCGGGAGATCCTAAGTTTGATTCCCGGTGATGCACAGTCATTTGTGTTTAGGAGTCCAAAAGAGCACAATCGTCCTCTCTCTCTGTGGGTGGGTAGAATCTGAATGAATGAACTTTATTGCCATTGCACATTGTATTCATACACTTGCACAGCGAAATTGAAGTAGTGGAGAGCTGTAAGCCGCTGCGTCTATCTCCCTCGTCACTCAACACGGTGCTAACCAATGTGTAACAGGTGTAACAACACACCTGTACTCGCACACAGCACCTGTACTCGCACACTGCACCTGTACTCAACCAACACATCTGTACTCGCACACTGCACCTGTACTCAACCAACACATCTGTACTCGCTCAGTGTACCTGTACTCACCCAACACACCTGCAGTCAGCTATACTGGCTTAGTGCACCTTTCCTCAGCTGTGCTTACTTAGTGCGCCTGTATTCACCCAATGCACCTGTTCTCACTCAGTACTCTTTTACTCCACCAACACACCTGTGTGTGTGTGTGTGTGTGTGTGTGTGTAGGCGTCAGATCATGCTGTGGGAGAAGAAAACTCAGCTGGTTCGTGAGACCCGCTCTGCTGTGGACTCAGAGGTGGGGAAAGGAGAAATTCACACCATGAAGGCAGAGATACACCGCATGGAGGTGTGTGCGCATATGTTCGTGTTTGTTAATGTATGTAAAGTGTTTGCGTTTGTATTATGTATTATTATACATATTTATAATTATTTTATATACATGTAGCACATTTTTTATTAGATAACAATTCTTACATATGTATAATACATATTCAATACAGTTTCATTACGTATAGGTACTTACTTATGTAAGTAAACTGTTGTGAAAAAACCTTGCACCTCCAAAATGGTAAATTACAGGAGATGGATAAAAGTTAGTAAAAATATCTCTCTCCAAGTAATTGTGGTGCACTCAACTTTATGATTATTGTGCAGAGGACAGGTACAGAGCCAATGAAATACAATTAGCTACTAGCCAGATAATACAAAATACAGTAGTTAAATATAACTATTCAAATGAGTGCCAGAATAGGCTCCAGCACCTCCTGTGACCCAGGAGGATAAGCGGTTTAGATGATAAATGAATGTATGAATGCATATGTACATACATGAGCCATTGTTATTATTAAATGTAGATACTTAAGTATACATACTATATTAACCTCACAGCGCCACATGTAATCCCATAACAACGATACAACTTTTGTTGGTGGATTGTGGCCTAATACATCACTAACATGGGTGTGACCACATCCTGATGTTTAAATCAAGTCGAGGTGTATGTTTGTGTGTTTCAGGTGCATTATGGCCATCTACTTAAGCAGCAGCAGCAGTTGTTAAGGGACATGGAGGCGGCAGTTGCCAGGCGTGAGAGCATCTTCACTCAAAGTGAGGCTCAGGCCCGCAGTGACCGTAAACATCCCACACACACTGATCTCCGGCACACACTGCAAGCCCTGCGCAACAACATCCTACACACACACAAGGTGGGCAGGTTTTCTTATTTGAATGTATAGTTGTATGCAAAGGTTTGCACACCTGGTCAAATCACATGTGTTTATTTGCTGTGTTTAACATATTGATAAAAATGTATGTAACATAAACACATTAAACATAAATTAAGATGCTCAGGCCACCTTATTATGTTAAAATCTTTTAACGTTATGTATATTTAAGCGATAGAACACGAGAGGGAGTGTGTTATCGTGAAATGACATCACGGCTGTGATTTGGTCGTAGGTCATCACAGCCGTGATGTTATTCACAATAACACAGGACCTCGAGTATTTACATACACACAGTTTAAACAGTTAAATAAATAAAGTAAAGCACAAATAAACAGGCTGTGAACATGGCATTTAATATATTTTAATGTTAGCAATTCCTCCCCCCCAATTTGTAGTTACTTTACAAGCGGCTTGTAGCTACGTCAGAGTAACCAGCTCCGCTCACTCACTCTACAGCCAGCAGTTCGTTCTCCAGCTACTTTCACAGACCAAGTGACAAGTTAGGGATTTACTGTAGTCTTATCTTCAGAGTCTGACCAAATCGGCTGTTGGTCAAATGTGATCTTAAAAGTGTCCATTTTCTGCTTCTGTGCGCAAAGTAAGTAAAAAGGTTCAAATGGCTTGAGCGTCTCCTACAGCTGTCAAAGTCATTGCTTAGCAATGGTGTCTCTGTGGAGTGATACAGTGTTTGTGAAAAAGCTTCTCAATTAAATTGAATGCAAAAGTTTTAGCTCCCCTGGTCAAATTAAACGCTTTGTTGATTTTCTAAGTAAAAATAAGTTAACACATCCTCTGACTGTATAACCATGCACATCAGTTGAACTACGCATTAATATCGCATTATTAACAACCAAAGAACCAGTATGTAGAAATGTAGAATCACATTGCTTGGCAGCTGTGAACACACTGCATTGTTTGGCTGCATTGCTTTTGCAATGCTTAATAATAAATAAATGATTTATCAAATATTGTTTTATAAATGTAAGATGCTAAGCACCACCTCTAATTATGGTAAAATTACTGTTATCATGCAGCCACGAGTGGCTTCTTGTAAAAGTGTGTGTGTGTGTGTGTGTGTGTGTGTGCAGCAAGTGGAGGAGTGTGATACTGTATTAGCGGAGCTGCAGGAGAAGCAGAATTCAGTGAGTGAGGGTCTTAAACAGAAACAGCTGCAGATCAGTGACCTTCACAACACCAGCACTGCCCTCAGCACTGACCTACATGATCTACAGGAGACCAGAGAAAGCGTCAGTACACATGCATCTACTATTCCTACTGTCCTTTAAAGGGGAATTCCACTAGCTTTACAACATTTTGGCATAATTAAAAAGTCATTAACAGAGTCATTCAGAGTGGTTTGGTGTGAAATGCTCTAGAGAAAATGACAGAGTTCACAGTGGTTCACAGTGGTCTGCGAGACACTGTTTACAGTTACAATTCTAAAACCCATTTTTAAAATCTGTTAATGGTGGAGAGATAAATGCAGAGCATTGTGTGGCAAAATGCTCCCCTTTTCACATTTTCCACTATTTTCACTCATATTATCATCAACATTCCATATTAAACTCAGAAGACACGTGTAGGTTCACTGGTGGTTTTGGGTAGTAGATAAAATGATATATTTGTGTTGTTGTCATGGTGACCCTTGGTTCCTCTCACCACCACTGTAAAGAAATCTGAACCATTTCACACCAAACCGCACCACTCGGAATCACTGTGTTTACATCTAGAAAAGTCCGTAAAAATTCTGCTTTAACTAAAGGTTTGAATAGTTGAGATTAAACATTAATATAAGCAAGTGTCTCACTAGAAATCATCTGAACTGCTGTTCTCTGCTCAAGAACTTGTCTGACCTCTGTGCTCCTCGTTTGAATCCTTGCTAAATGTTCTGCTGTTTTCTGGTTTAAGCTGGTTTGGTTATCATTGTTTTCATCAACAGATCCTGACAATGTATTGCCATCTTCTTCACTCTAGAACCTGACTTAGCATTCTGCTCTAGATTCAGACAGGATATTTTTAGGTTCTGTGCTTTAGAACCTGATATAGCGTTCTGCTGTTCCCTGTTCTAGAATCTGATAGGACATCTTGCCTGCCTTTAGAACCTGACTTTGTATTCCACTTTTCTCTTCTTTAGAACCCATGTGCTGCCATTTAGAACCCTACTTAGCATTCTGCTGTTCTCTGCTCTCGAATCTGACTAAGAGTTCTGTTCTTTTCAGCTCTAGAATGCGACTGAACATTGTCTTGATCTATGCTCTAGAACCTGAATTAGCATTCTGTTACTTTACTAAGTGTTTAACTGTTTCCCGAGTGAGCATTTTACAGAGTGTTCTACTGTTCTCTGCTCTAGAACTTCACTTAGCATTTACCTGTTTCCTGAGTGAACACTTTACAGAGCATTCTGCTGTTCTCTGCTCTAGAACCTGGCTCAGCTACTGGCTCTGCAGTTTCGGGCAAAGCAGCTGCAGGCAGTGAAGGAGGGTTGCTACAGCACCACGGCAACCGGAGAGGCTGCACTGAAGGAGGCCACGCAGAAACAGCGTGAACGGCTATGTTCGGTCAGTCACCACACACGCTTCACTCTTGAACACAGTTCTAGTGTTTCTAGAAGGCCAGGGATTCTACAGCATTCTAGAACTTCTACCTTTGTGACAGAAATAAAAAGCTTTTTACATGTAAAACTGTAAATTGACACCATATTAACATCTCAGCTTTTAGTTTAGTAGCCTGGAGCCACTGTAAACGTCTTAACTCTGAAATCTGTTTAGTCTCCATGACAACTTCAGTACTGAATTTAGGACAGTAGCTTTTACAGAATTCTTAACAGTTCTTAACTTCATAATCTTGTCATTAACTCCAGATAAGAAAATGGTACTACACAAACATCCTAACGACTAAACTTCTTAAACTCTGTCCTAACTTTAGGATAAACCCAAACAGTGTCCTAGTTTCTTCTTAAGCGTCTGTTCAGTTTTAGGGAGCTGTGTCCGGCAGTGTAGTTCACTGCTAGCATAAGGAAGCTACATTTATTTATACTGTAAAACGCGGCTTTCACTGTTTCAGATGTTTTCCTTTTCTAACTCTGCATTTTAAAAATCTCAGACTAAACAGCAGGGTGTGCTCTCACAAAATTCACTTGCAGCGTCAACTTTTTTGTAAGTTTAATCAGGTGCAGACTGCGCATGTACAAACTTCTGCATGTGAGTTTAGGCCTAATGCGTCAACTATTTTCATAAGACAAACTATTTCAGAATCCATAATAAAATAAAACAGTAATCTACTGTAGGCTGTTTGTTACATGGTTGGTATAACAGTTAAATGTATTAATAAATGTTTTATTCACTGTGATAGTTATGAGGTGCTTACTGCTTTTCTAAAACAGTAACAACATTTTTTTTTTGTATTTTTTTTACCCAATTTTCTCCCCAATTTCTCTCCAATTCCACTTAGTTAGGACTTCCCTAACACACGGTACTATCAACGCTAGGAGGGTAAAGGCCAGCACAGGCTTCTTCTGATACCTGTGAAGCGCCACTGAATCTTTTTGAAGTGCCGTTCACGCAACGTCATTGGACAGCTGAACGTGCTCGGCGGAAAGATCCAACCGCCAGACTAGCATCGTGCTGAGTGGGGGGCATCCAGAGAGAGCAAGGCCAATTGTGCTCTCTTGGACTCTTGTCCATGGGTGGCTGTAGCATCACCAGGGATTGAACTCGCGATCTCCTGATGATAGAGCTAACACTTACACGGTTGCTCCACTCGGGAGTCCCAGCACCCTGTTTTTTAATGACTTGGCAGATTAATGCAGAGTTCAGTTGGTCCCTCTGAATATGACTTAGCCAATCAGATTTTAGAATCATGACTGTCCACTTTCTCATAATAAGTTGATTTTAAACTAAAAAGAGTTCTCGCAAAGTGAGTTTTAATTATAAACTACAGTCTTAGGAAGAAGTTTTTGAACCTTTTCTGGATTTCATGATGAGTGCTTCCTCATAAACAATAATAAACCAAGCTAATCTTATTTAATCAACAAACAACATTTAACTTCGTCAACCTTTTGTTTAGTTTTCACACAGAGATTTATTTATGTGTACTTTCCAGAGCTGGTGCGAAGTTTGACGTCATGTGCTGTGTGGTTCATATGTGAGATTCCTCAGTTGTCTTGTTGACGTTTGGGTGTTTGTGTGTGATATGCCCTCAGGTCAGCGGTGTTCTGCAGCATGTGGTGCAGGACTTTCCCCAGCATGAGAGCGCCCTCCGCAAAATAAACCTCCTCCTGTCTGCACGAACACCCGCCCCCGCGGACCACCAGAGAGCTTAACTTCTTCAGTTCTTTTATGATTGATTTTTTTCCCATTATTATATAACAAAATACCATCTATGATGTGAATACATATTATATACATATATATTTAAACCAAAAAGACTGTAGGAAATGCCTTTGTTTAGCCAAACCCACAGAAATTCATCTTGAGCATCTGTGATCGTTCAGAGTATCAAAAGTAAATATAAGATTTAAAAAGCAAGTGGTTTGCTCGACACTTCTTTTGCACTCTTACAAACCCCAAGAAAAAAGAAAACAGATTAATACTGTATATTGTATATATTTACAGTACTGTGCAAAAGTCAATTTTTATTTTTTTCATTTATTTTATTACCAGAGTGTTTGGGATTACTTCAGTCATAAAAAGTGTAAAATGCAACCAGCTTCTAAGACTGAACTTTGGAGATTTGGAAAAACGGAAAGCATGTCATTTGACCAGAATAGACGTTATAATTAAGCTAAAGATGGACACACTAAATACTAAAATAAAAGATATGAAATATTTAGGTGTTAACTTTGCACAATTATCTGCTTTTTTCCCCAAAAAATGAATAACTTGTACTAATTGGCCATTTTTGCTAGAAATTAACCCCTTAAAATCAGACTTATTACATACTAAGGCTTATTATTGAGTAACTACAAGGACTTCAATGCAAAGTGGCTGAGCTAATCTAGAAGAAAGTAAAAAACTTTGGGCCTGTCACTGGGATCTGGCCTTTTAAGAGGTTAAATAAACAAAGGTGCACAGTATAGTTTGTTATGCTGTTGAGATTGAGGTTGTTGGCACATTCCAGAATATAAATAGCATGTATTGTAATATATTTACAGTGTATTACGTCTTGCATAAGAAAGCTTATAATGTGATAATCATCAGAAAAAATTATATAGGCGTGTTTCTGAGCTCTATTTATTGTACTTTTTTCACATTGTTGTCTGTAATTGTTTAGAACAACATAGTGCACCTGAGTCTGTGGATTCATATTGAAGCTAAGAAGGAAGTGGAGTATCGAGTGGAGGGAGAACTCCAGAAACAGGCTTAGGGGTTTCCCCTTTAAATTAACCTGCGATTCAGGCCTGTATCAGGGGATTGGGATAAGCTCACTTTACAGGCGCTTCGGTCACAAAAGAGTTTCCACAAAGATGACCCCACCTAAACATCACAGTGAGAACAGAACATCTATCATACCGCAGCGGAAATTACCCCAACGCTTTACGTGGATGCTGATTTGCATATGCTTAAAACGGAGATTAAATAAAGTATAATAAAATACACCAAAGCTCAATGTTTAACAGGTGTATTTGGACTTTCCTTCGACTTTCAGTTGAGAAAAGTGCCGGATAGCTGCTCCACCTCAGCATTTGCTGTTGTTGCTCAACATGTTCACCGTCACCTTGATGAGAACATTGTGATTCATTGTTGTGGCTCAGACTGAAGATTCTTATTTCCTGGTGAGACAAAACAAAAATCATAGACACAGCAGATATATTTACCATTTTATTTATTTTTGCAGGACAAGAAACAATGCCATAGAGTCCTCTCCTGCTATCTGTCAGCTTCTTCTGAACTTGGAAGTCACAGTTATCTCCAGTGATAGTATACCTAACAACAGTAACATCTCCAACAAAAGTGAGCTGCAATTCAGCGTGAAGTATTTATCTCTTGCCATTTAAACAAGAGGAGAAATTGTGTGGAAAGTGCAGGTTCCAAACTTTCAGTTTGCACTACGTCTGGGCTTGTAAGTACACTCTTAAAAAATTATCCATGAGTGCTGGAGCCTATCCCAGCGGTCATCGGGCGGAAGGCAGGATACACCCTGGACAGGTCGCCAGTCCATCGCAAGGCGAGCAGATAGACACAGACAGTCACTCACACCCAGGGGCAATTTAGCCTGACTGCATGTCTTTGGACTGTGGGAGGAAACCGGAGAACCCGGAGGAAACCCACGCAGACACATGCAAACTCCACACAGAGAGGACCCTGGCCGCCCGGCCTTTCACCAAGAACCCTTTATCATGCAAAGGGTTCATGGCTCTATATAATTTATCTATATATTTTCCTTAATGAAGAGCTTTTGAAGAACCACCCTATTAAGTGTGTACCATGTACCAACATGTTTTTTATCATAGAACCTACAGTGTTCAGCTACACAGTGAAGTTTTATTCCCTTTAATAGCTCACAGTATGTCAAACGGTGCTCTAAACCACATCAACAAGTCTGTAGGAGAGAAGATTTGGGAATGTATTAAGAGAAAAGATTTGGATGACTGAGATTTGGGTGACATGTCTTTGCTGCAGGCTACATCTATGTTTGAAAACCATGTAAATTTAATATTCTTTTAAAGCTTACTGAAGAGCTACCGGACCAATCAGATTATGTTGGACACTAAATCAACATGTTTTTCATGTTCAACTGTTTTCTCCTACATTGTAGGAAAAATACTGTCAAAGTACTGAAAATTGAATGAACAATAGCTGTTTTTGAGGATTAAAAAATAGGTTAAATACATGTAAATAAGCACAAACTAAATAAATAAATAAATAAATAATCATGGCCTTCATTTCATAGACACCTGCCATGATTTGAATGGTTGTTGTTATTATTATGGTAAAATACCCAGAATCAAAGTATTCCTAAAATAAAATTTAAAAATGACTTTAATTTTGCAGACTTTTACCATCACAGACAAACATACGTTTACATTTTTTACAGACTTTTCAATGCTAATGGGTAATTTACCTGTGGACGCTGTTGTCAACAAAAGTGATCAACCCTCTTTGATTACTGTTATTGCTGCAGACTTATTGTCCAACCTTTCACCCACATACTTCACTGATGGTATAACACTGTAGCAATTGCCTTATGGCCTGTCACCTTTGCATGCAATTTGAAAACATGTGGACAAACCAGATATGAGGAGCGGCAAGATTGCACTGATTGAACAGAGGCGTAAACACAAACTTTACAGAGTCCACCATGTCAGAGCAAAATAAGACTAGACTGAATATCTACAGCTCAGGAACTGATGATAGTTGTGTATAAGAACAGTTCATGTCATTATTTTGCAGTTTGTTTGCTGTATTCTTTTTTATATGACTGGTATTAAATTGCAAATTCACAGATTTGGGTAGCAACTAGATCAGTTTATCAAAGATACACATACACTATATTGCCAAAAGTATTTACTCGTCTGCCTTCAAACGCCTATGATCTTAATCCATAGAGTTTAATATGATGTCGGCCCACCCTTTGCAGCTATAACAGCTTCAACTCTTCTGGAAAGGCTTTCCACAAGGGTTAGGAGTGTGTTTATGGGAATGTTTGACCGTTCTTCCAGAAGCACATTTGTGAGGTCAGACACTGATGTTGGATGAGAAGGCCTGGCTCACAGTCTCCGCTCTAATTCATCGTAAATGTGTTATATGGGGTTGAGATCTGGACTTTGTGCAGGCCAGTCCAGGTCTTCCACACCAAACTTGCTCATCCATGTCTTTATGGACCTTGCTTCGTGCACTGGTGCACAGTCATGTTGGAACAGGAAGGGGTCGTCCCCAAAAATTGTCCAAAATCTCTTGGTCTGCTGAAGCTTTAAGAGTTCCTTTCACTGGAACTAAGGGGCCGAGCCCAACTCCTGAAAAACAACCCCTCACCATAATCCCCCCTCCACCAAACTTTACATTTGGCACAATGCAGTCAGACAAGTACCGTTCTCCTGGCAACTGCCAAACCCAGACTCGTCCATCGGATTGCCAGATGAAGAAGCGTGATTGGTCACTCCAGAGAACACATCTCCACTGCTCTATAGTCCAGTGGCGTCGCTTTATACCACTGCATTCATGCATGTGCTTTGCATTGCGCTTGGTGATGTAAGGCTTGGATGCAGCTGCTCGGCCATGGAAACCCATTCCATGAAGCTCTCTATGCTGTTCTTGAGCTGATCTGAGGGCCACATGAAGTTTGGAGGTCTGTAGTGATTGACTCTGCAGAAAGTTGGCAACCTCTGTGCACTTCGCACCTCAGCATCCCCTGACCACACTCATTTTACATGGCCTACCACTTCGTGGCTGATTTGCTGTCGTTCCCAATTGCTTCCACTTTGTTATAATACCACTGACAGTTGACTGCGGAATATTTAGTAACGAGGAAATTTCATGACTGGACTTGTGACACAGGTACCACTGAGCTCCTGAGAGTGACCATTCTTTCATAAATGTTTGCAGAAGCAGTCTGCAGACCTAGGGGCTCGGCTTTATACACCTGTGGCCATGGAAGTGATTGGAACACCTGAATTTAATGATTTGGATGGATGAGTGTATACTTTTGGCAGTATAGTGTAATTAAATAAAATGTATGGAGTGGTACTTGATTTATGCACAGTTGCATAGAAGTTGGACTACAGTTACTCTTTAGCTACATTAGCCTACATTAGACTACGTTTGGGGGAAAGTGGGGAAATCCAGACTTTCACTCTGAACTGTAGTATGATGCAGATGGTGGTAGACATGCAGTTCAAGTGGAAGATGCCATCGTACTTTGAACACTGTTTACCTGCCGCTCCAGGAATGCACCTGCAGCCACAGGTGTTTGTTTGTGTGCATGCTCATGAGCTTCCTATAAACCCTGTTGATTGGATTAGTCCCTTAGAGCTGTTATCATGTGGAAAAATCTTGTAAGTGTGACTGATCAGTAGGTGTGCATTATTTTCCCGTAATCGCTCTCTTCCTCCTCTGTCCGAAGCTCTCTTTCATTTCCTTTCTCCGTCTGCAGGACTTTGGACCATGTTTGGTTTGTTTTAGATAACGACATCCTCAGGTGTTTAATGAATCTGGGTCGAGCACAAACAGAGGGGTCTTGCGGAGTGCATGTGTGTGAGTAAAAGGTGTGTGTGTGGTTGTATAAGGCGCCATAGGTTCAATGAAGCTGCTGCAGTGTGAGAAGCAAAGCACTAAAAAAACACAGGTTGTAGGTGCTCATGTTCAGAATCAGAATCAGTGGGTTGAGAGAAGATTGGAGCAAACATTATGGACTATTGACTTCCGGTGTTTGTTAGCAATGTTAGCCTCGTAACTCCAGTGCTAAACTTAAGGAGCAAAGTTTGCACACCAAACATGACTTGGCTGATAACTACATCTGGGGTGTATGGAGAATTATGTAAATGAGATTGTTTGCTGAACTACTCCCTTAAAGCTTTACTAATCAGAATTCCAATCAGAATTAAACCCCAATTCCAATGAAGTTGGGACGTTGTGTAAAACATAAATAAAAACAGAATACGATGATTTGCAAATCCTTTTCAATCTATATTCAATTGAACTACAAAGACAAGATATTTAATGTTCAAACGGATACACTCTATTGTTTTTTGCAAATATTCACTCATTTTGAATTTGATGCCTGCAACATATTCCAAAGACGTTGGGACAGGGGCAACAAAAGACTGGGAAAGTTGAGGAATGCTCCAAAAACACCTGTTTGGAACATTCCACAGGTGAACAGGTTAATTGGAAACAGGTGAGTGTCATGATTGGGTATAAAGGGAGCATCCCTGAAAGACTCAGTCATTCACAAGCAAGGATGGGGAGCGAAGTTCACCACTTTGTGAACAACTGCGTGAGCAAATAGTCCAACAGATTAAGAACAGCGTTTCTCCACAGAAACAAAAGCCAGCATCTCTGATGGTGTGGGGGGTGTGTCAGTGCCCATGGCAGGGGTAACTTGCACATCTGTGAAGGCACCATTAATGCTGAAAGGTACATACAGGTTTTGGAGCAACATCTGCTGCCATCCAAGCAACGTCTTTTTCAGGGACGTCCTGCTTATTTCAGCAAGACAACGCCAAGCCACATTCTGCACGTGTTACAACAGCGTGGCTTCATAGTAAAAGAGTGTGGGTACTAGACTGGCCTGCCTGCAGTCCAGACCGTCTCCCATTGAAAATGTGTGGCGCATTATGAAGCTCAAAATACGACAGCGGAGACCCCGGACTGCTGATCAACTGAAGCTGTACATCAAGCAAGAATGGTAAAGAATTCCACCTACAAAGCTTCAATAATTAGTGTCATCAGTTCCCAAACTCTTATTGAGTGTTGTTAAAAGGAAAGGTGATGTAATTTATTAATAGTAATGTAGTTTATCCGTTTGAACATTAACTATCTCGTCTTTGTAGTGTATTCAACTGAATATCGGTTGAAAAGGATTTGCAAATCATCGTATTCTGTTTTTATTTATGTTTTACACAACGTCCCAACTTCATTGGAATTGGGGTTGTAGAATCAATATTAGAATCAAAATCATAATTGGTTTGAAGGTATGAAGGTAGTGGAAAAGATGAGGAAATATCCAGTGAGCGGTCAGTTGTGTGGACTAAAATGCCTTGTTGATGTGAGAGGTCAGAGGAGAATGGGCAGACTGGTTCCAGATGATAGAAAGGCAACAGGAACTCAAATTACCACTTGTTACAACCAAGGAATGCAGAACACCGTCTCTGAACGCACAACACGTTGAACCTTGAAGAAGATGGACTACAATAGCAGAAGACCACACTGGGTGCCACTCCTGTCAGCTAAGAACAGGAAACTGAGACTACAATTCGCACAGCCTCACCGAAATTGGACAATAGAAGATTGGAAAAATGTTGCCTGGTCTGACGAGTCTCGATTTCAGCTGCAACGTTCAGATGGTGGGGTCAGAACTTGGTGTAAACAACATGAAAGCGTGGCTCCATCCTGCATTGTATCAGTGGTTCAGGCTGGTGGTGGTGGTGGTGTAATGGTGTGGGGGATATTTTCTTGGTGTACTTTGGGCCCCTTAGTACCAACTGAGCATTGTTTAAATGCAGCAGCCTACCTGACTATTGTTGCTGACCATGTCCACCCCTTTATGACCAGTGTACCCATCTTCTGATGGCTACTTCCAGCAGGACAATGCACCATGTCACAAAGCTCATATAATCTCAAACTGGTTTCTTGAACATGGCACTGAGTTCACTGCACTCCAATGGCCTCCACAGTCACCAGATCTCAACCCAATAGAGCACCTTTGGGATGTGGTGAAACGGAAGATTCGCATCATAGATGCACAGCCGACAAATCTGCACCAAGTGCGTGATGCTATCATGTCAATATGGACCAAAATCTCTTAGGAATGTTTCCAACACCTTGTTGAAAGTGTGCCACAAAGATTTAAGGCAAAAGGGGGTCCAACCGTTTACTAACAAGGTAGTACCTAATTAGTACCAATTAGTGTACCTAATAAAGTGGCCAGTGAGTGTATATATCACTGCTGTCAGAACAAAATCTTAAATCTTCAGTTTTTGACATAATTTGAAAATGCTTGTTGCCCTTTACATTGTGTGTAAATTTCATAATAAATGGACCAAAAGAAACGGCCCAAAATTACTTAGAAAAAACTCTGGTTCCATTGACTTACACTAAAAGTAAAGCAGTTTCCTTCTTGTTTCAAGGGCAGATCTTATTACCTTTAGTCAGGAAACATAATTATATGTTCTGCTAAGTGCACAAACAATTATGTTTCAGCTTAATAACTATTACTTTCAGATAACAATATCTAACATCTGTTAGTGTAAATGTTTTACTTACTATTCATTTAATACTCTTTGAGCAGTGAGTGGAAAGTTCACTCATCTGTTCAGATTAACACTAAATAACTAAATTTCACTCTGGTTCTGCCTCAAACACAGCTTCTTCTAATGCTACCTCATTTTTATTTATGGTAAGTATGAAAACCGCGGACAAAAATAAGCACATGTTATGTTCTAATGTCACATGATTTACTAGCTGAAGTAAGCGTAAATAGCCAGGCTGCGTGGTTAATGCTGTTTGCACTTAGTATTAATAGACAATGCCTGTATATACATATAGAGAGACACAGGAACCCACACAGAGTGTGAGAAAAGAGAAGAGAAGTCGGTAAGAGTCAGTGTGTGTGTGTGTGTGTGTGTGTGTGTGTGTGGGTGTGGGTGTGTGTGTGTGTGTGTGTGTGTGTGTGCGTTGTATAATGTAGTTGAAAACACTCCTCATATTTCAGGTTTTCTCAGTCTAGGTGTGTGTGGGTTGGTTGTACATGTTTTGAGTATTTTGTGAGGACCAAATGTCTACATGATTACAGGAAAACATGACTGGGTGTGCTGGGCGTTTTTTTAGGAGCTGTTTCTCTCTCTCTTCCTCTCTCTCTCTCTCTCTCTCTCTCTCTCTCTCTCTCTTCCTCTCTCTCTCTCTCTCTCCCACTGAGTGAGTCTCTCTGCCTTAAATTCCTCATTATAAACGCCCGTGCGTGTGTGTGTCTGAGCTACAGTCGCTCTGCCTCTGGCTGTGTGTATGTGTGAGTGTGCGTGTTGACTTTAGGAAAGCAGTAAAGCAGCTGTTTTATTTTGACGTACTTTGGGATTTTTGTCCGTGTGTTTTTTGGAGCTCATCAGCAGGGCTACCCTTTTTATATTTTAACTGCAGTATTAATGTATTAAGGACAGTTCAGGAGATCTCAGGACAGCTGTAAGTGTATATGTGAGTGTCTATTTGAGTGAAGGAGTTTTTGTTTGTTTATTTGGGTTTGTATATGTTGTTGGTGCTTTTGATCTGGGGCTCATCAGCAGTTGCCATCCATTTTATTTTATTTGCATTTTTGGGTCCTTCTTGACCGTGTGACTGTAAGGGAGAGTTTACTTATTGTTTGTTTGGACTGTCCCTTTTATTAGCATTTTTTGAGTTTTCTGTTTGTTTTGCTTTGTTTTTGTTTGTCATTTGTGTGCTTTAGTTTGTGTGTGTGTGTGTGTGTGTGTGTATATGTTTGAGTGTGTGACCATGGCGGCAGAGAGTGTTGAGGAGACCCCTGATCTGAAGGACATGGATGAAGAGATTCTGTGGGATTTAATTAACGATAACCGCCACAGTATCTGTCTGGGCGTTCGGCCATGCATACTGATCCCATACCTGCGGCAAGTGCGCGTGCTGACGGACCTGGACGAGGATGAGATCCTCACCTGCCTCAAATTCACCAACCGCAGCATGAGGACGAGTAAGTAGCCAGTACAGAGGTCTTTATAGGAAATACGGTGTAACATAATGCAGTGTAATGTACACTCCTGTTCAGACATTCAAATTAATTTCATTTTCACAACAGCTGCTGTTCGTTTAATAACGGCTTATACAGTAAAGTCTAGTGGTTTCATGTATGTATCTGCAACAATAATGGTTTTACATGATTGAAAACAGTCATTCAGTCCTTTGGAACACTGATTACAACTGTTTGCACGGCAGCGTAAACCTAAAGACTTTCTAGGAAATACAATGCAATATAATTTAATGCAATGTAAGTCCATATAACTTTCTAAGAAACGCAAAGCATTGCAATATACATTACTGTTCAGAAGTTTTATTTTTATAATTGATGCTATTTTAATATATTGTAATGAAATGCACCCTGTCACTCAAAAATGTAGGGCACATGTCATTTTAATAGTAGTTATTATAATCTCTCATACACTCTTTAAAAAGATGATGCTTCTAGGGTTCTTTTGTAAAGAAAATTGATCTATATAGAATAATGAACTCTCAAAGAACCCTTTGCATGATTAGGGGGTTCTTTGCATCATGAAAGAATTCTTTAGATTGTACATAAATGTCCTACAGATGGTTCTATATAGATCCATTTGAAAAGGGTTCTATATAACACCCAAAAGGGTTCTACTATTGTTTGGGTGCTATATAGAACCATCTATAGCACATTCTCCATCAATCTGAAGAACCTTTTCATGATGCAAAAAACCCTTTATTCATGCAAAGGATTCTTTGAGAGTTCATAGTTCTATATAGAGCCATTTTCGTTACTAAAGAACCCTAGAACCCTAGAAGCACCATCTTTTTAAAGAGTGTGTTGTGTGGTTTGCAATTTTATAAACTACATGCATAAAGGTTTTTATGTATTTAAAATGGAATATTTAAAGTTTCTTGTTTTATCATAAATAATATACCGCAGTTATTGTACCACTTGTAGTTAAATGACCTGCTTTGAGATTTGATCAATGCTCTAATTCAATAATACTAGGCATTTTGAGAGTTACATATTATAAATGAGGGAAATACGATATAAAGTAATGTAATGATGCTACAGCACTGTGTAGGAAGGCTAAGACCACGCAAGATTAAGAGTACAGCACTGAAACAACAGTGGAATATTCTGGAACAAACTGATTTTTAAAGAGAAAACATACATGTGAGATACAGTTTGTCAGCAAATTTACTTTAATTTATGTGAATGGAATGGTGGAATTCAGTGAAGTCATAGTTTTTGACGTTATTTTGCTCAGAACAAGTGAAAAAATGATAATAATGTTCTTAATACTAATATATCTTATTTTAAGATGGTTGAGCACTCATTATAAAAGCTTAGTTATAGACAATTTTACCTGTTTTAAGTGATTTTATCAAGTAAAATGATCTCAAAATACTGGCAGATCATTTTGATGGTTTCAAAAACAACGTAAAACGTAAAAAAATCATCTGCCTATATTGTGAGATAAAGTTACTTAATAAAATCACTTAAAACAAGCTAAAAATGTTTGGAAAGAAGTTAAATAATCTAAAAATAAGCGTACAGCAAACTTGACAGGAGAAATATTAGATTTATTGACTGGATTTAACATAATTTTACATGACAAGCTACCATTTTTTGCAGCATATCTTCAGTCTTAACCTTCTCAACACCTGTCCCTTCTCAACACCTGTATCAATTGGAACCCATTTTATTCATACCTTTGCCTATGATTACCATTCATGCCACAGAAGACCTTTTGGTTCCCAGTTTTGGTTCCTTAAGAATGTTTTAATGGATCGTTCTCTAAAACTGCTGAAGTGGAACTACTCGTATTGGTGCTTTTTAAATACCAGTATTAACAACACTATGATCATTCTTTCACTTTTACTGAGCATTATAACATCAATTCTTTGCAGTGTATGATGCTAACAAATGTGCGGTATGTGATAATGAGTGAAGCCCAGACTTCAGGGCTTGTTTATGTCTTATGTGTTTGGTTTAAAGGTAGAGTTTGGTGTTGGGTGACCAATTGGATGTAAGTTGATGTTGGGCACTGGTTGGGGTCCAGTGGTGAATGCTTGATTTGTCTTCCTGCAGGTCACATGCTGGACCTGCTGCGCGTCCAGGGCCGAAATGGCGCTGTGGCACTGCTGGACAGCCTGATGATCCACTACCCGAATCTCTACACGCAGATCACTGGCCGCAAGCCCAGCACAGAACCTTCCGGCTTCAGTGGTGAGCCAGTCAGGAGTGCAGCCTCAGTGTTTATACTGTACACACTTAGAAATGATGGTTCTTGAAGGGTTCCTTAGTAAAGAAAATTGTTCTATATAGGTCTATGAACACTCAAATAACTCATTGCATAATTAAAGGGTTCTTTGCATCATGAACGGGTTCTTCAGATTGGTTCCATATAGCACCATAAAGGGTTTTTCTATTGTTATGATGTCAAGTTTTATACAATAGAAGAACCCTTTTTGGTGCTATATAGAAGCACTTTCAAACAGGCTCTATGTAGAACCATCTACAGCACATACTCAATCAAACTGAAGAACCTTTTCATGATGCAAAGAACCATTTAAGCATGCAAAGGGTTCTTTGAGTGTTTACACTTCTATATAGAACCATTTGCTTTATACAAGAACCTATGAAGAACTCATCATTTTCAAGTGTGTATATTTAGTTTTAGCTCCAATCAAATGTTTTTTGTTTTCTGAGTGACAAATAAGAAAATAACACATAATCTATCCTCTTTTTAATGCACAATGTCCATTTGTTTACTGACTTATAAAAAAAAAAAAACATAAAACACAATGTGTACAGGTGTAACGGGGAGCAAGGGGGTGGACACATATGCGGAGATAAGCGAGATTTATTAAGGGCAAATCCAAAATCAGGGTCGAGACAGTCCAGGGTCATAGAGCCTGACAAACAAATGGGAATCCAACATACAAACAGTACAAACACCACAGCAGATAACACCAACAGCAAACAAAAACCAGCAAAGATAAGGGGGAAACATAGGGCTTAAATACACATAGAAAAGAAGGGACAGGTGGAAAACAGGTGGACACAATCAGGGGCGGAGTCATGAAACAAGGGGGCTAAACCAAAACAAACGCACATGAGCTAAACCAGAACATGAACTCCTGGACAGGACTGGGAGGGGCCAATCGTGACAACAGGCTCCGTTTTACATTTTACTTAAATTTACTTACTTTACTTACCTACTCAACAAAACATAAAATTTGACTGCAAACTTTTGCATACAACTGTAAGTCTAAATTAATTCTGATCTAGAAAATAAACAATTCTCTAGATTCTGAATTCACATACATACCAATGATGCTCATGATGCAAGATATCACATTTGAATCCAATGCAGATGCTACAATTTCTTCATTACTGTAGTATGAATACAAATACTTCTATATATTTAAATGTCTGTGCAGTAAAGGTCTGAGCCATTTCTCTCTGTGTCTGTTCAGGGTTGATAAAGTACTCGGAGCTGACGGAGTACCTGGTGCGGGCGGTGACGGGGATGCAGAAGGAGCTGCAGAACGCTCGTGAAGAAGCGACTCAGTTGCGTGCACGTTGCTCCTCCTTGCAAGGGGAGCTCTCTCAGGCCGTGACGCAGGGGCAGGAAAGCACACGCCTGCAGGCGGAACATGCGCGCCTGCGCACCACCCTCGCAGGTACAGCAGCTGACAAAAGAGCTTTTCAGACATATTTTTGTTGAATTATGACAGGAACAAACAAACTATCCCTCTACAGGCTCTGGAAAAGTTGGAATTTAGCCACAGTCATTCACTACAAAGTGAACCTATATGGCCACTGGAGCTGATAAAATGGACATAAAACATCACAAATAGTCTTTTATTTGCTATTTTAATAAACATTTTCAGTACTATCATTTTCAGTATTTTAGATCATGTACTATCAATGCAGCCCCCACACAATTCAGGCCGTAATGGACTATTCCATGTAGTTATGGGACTAAACAACCATGTAAAGGCAGACAGGTATGAGGAAATGAGCGATAAAGCATAAACACTTAACTGCCTGTGAAATTATTCTGTGCTACACAATATTTAATTAAGTGTAAAATAAAGTTTAGAGAGTACCTGATCCCCGTTTTTCTTTACCACCACTTTAAAGAAATCTGAACTCTGAATCACTCTGTTCACATCTCAACCACTGAATTAAGGAGACATTTAGTAAAATCTGAGGAAAAACATTATTGTACTATATGTTTAATTATAACTTTTCTTTGATCATGATGAATTATGCAGAAAATACCCTTTGAGGGTATATTAGCATGTATAAGGATGAGGGTGTACGTGACACTAAAGCATGTATGTATGCATATATGCAGGCCTGCATAGAGACTTGCTGCGGCTGAAGGATGAGAAATGTGATCTGTATGTGAGATACGCAGCAGCAGTGGAGGAGAAATCTGATGTGAACATCCGCTGCAGAGACTTGAACCTGCAGGTGAGTGCGCGTGAATGTGTTTGAGGTTGACTTACATGGAGTGGCCAGTTTGTGACTACATTCAGTGCCCAATTTATCAGAAACACCTGCCATACAGGTGCACTCTGTGGGTTTACAGTTACAGACCGCAGCCCATCCACTGCTGCACAATGTATCTGGCCCCCTCTACCCTATCGAGAAGGGCCGGATTAGGGACCAAATGTTCATTAATTTATATTCATTTATTTAATCCCTTCGTCTATGCAGTCAGTTTTGAGGAAAACAGTATTTGGTGAAAGCAACACCAACATTATTCCACCTGTAGTAGGAACAATTATTTAGGGACCAAGAATGAGGGTAGTGTTTCACAGTGGCAGAGATAAAGTGCATACCATGCTGCTCAATACTCGATTCTTATTGGTAATCATCACATCGCTTCGCTCCTTATTTGCATAAAATTAAATTCAGCTTACCTTTGTCAAGTTGCAGACTCCACCCACTTCGTGTCACCAACGTTCCCACTGTAAATCGCCAGCTCTCATTGAAAATGAGTGACAATGTTATTTTTGATACTTTTTCTTTGGCAGTATAAGAAATAAAGAAATTCCTTTAGTGTATAAAGTGTTAGCATTTAGTATTAGAGTTATTGATTTCAAATGATATTTAAATTATGTGTGCCTGAAAGTGTCACAGTGTTACAGTAAATCTAATTTTTATCATGTAATCAATCAATCAGTCAACCTTTATTTAACCTGGGAGAACATTGAGGGTGGCCCTCATTTACAGTCCACAACTGTACAAATGGCAGTAAATTTAACTGTGTAAGCAATATAGTATCTCATCATTACATGTCTCCAAGGGAAAGTCCAGGGGGACAGAACCAACTGTATATATATTTACCCCTTTCAAATGTGATGAAACCTTGGCAGAGACCAAGCTCTATTTGGCTTTGTACCCTCAGCTTGTCCTCCTGACTGCAAATTTTCCTCAGGCCACTGCATGTTAGACCTACAGTGTAGCACCATTCTCTGTTGATGATGGACTCCTTTGCTTAAGACAAAGAGCTGCAAGGTTAAAAACAAAATACATTCAAGAACTGATCATTTCATTTTGTGTTGGTTGAAGGTGAGCAACAAAGTGCTGTAAAGTGATTGTAGTTAATTTTGATCGGGCTCATTAGTTGCTTTTGCACATATAAAGGATTTGCTTTGTTTTCATTTCAGTTTGTTGAGACATTCAATTCGTTATTGTTTCATGCACACTCGCTGAAATTAAAATAGGGTGCAGAGTATATATATTTTATAGTACTTATCTACTTAACCTGCATACATACAGATATTTACACATATGTACATCTCCTCAGCTCCTTTCACTGGGCTCTTTTTTTCATTATTATTGTTCTTTATTCCAGGTTGTTCTGTTTATTGTATTTTATTCTACTTATTAACGATATGTGTGCTGGTCTCGTCTGTTCAATATTCCTTGACAAATTCCTTTTATGTGTAATACTTGTCAAGATAAAGTGATTCTGATTCTGATTCTCATAATACTTAATAAATACAATACACCTCTCTCTCTGTCGCTCTCTGTCTCTCTCTCACTTTGTCTCTCTCTCAGGTGTATCAGCTGCAGTGCGAGCTGAAGAAAGCTCAGACTGAGACGGACTTTCAGAGGCAGCGGTCTCTGAGGAGGGTTTCTCTCAGCGAGACGCAGCAGCTGCGGGAGGAGCTCAGCGTGCTGCGGAGACAGCTACTGGAGGCAGAGAAGATCACACCGGTGAGATGATCTTAATAGTCAGATGCTGTTTATTCTGATTTTAGTTACAATTTTGACTTTTTAAGCATAGTAATGGTAGCACATATCAAATGTAGTGAAACAAGGGTGCTAAGAGGTTAAATGCTTGGCTGAGTGCTGCTGCACACCTCCACCAACAGTGCCAGTTACAGATACTTACTGTTGCTACAGCTCACTTCAATATCATTAGTGTGGTTGATTCTAATTGAAAAGCTGCCGTCCACCAAATGTTATGATATAATGTGTGTTTCAGGCATGTCAGGACATCCTGGCCCAGGATCTGGAGGAGGCGAGAAACCGACGTTCTGAACTGGCCGATCAGCTGAGGATACTGCATGAGGAGAACGAAGCACTTACGAGGGAGAGAGATGAGGTAACACACACTTTCCTTTTGTAGCACTTTCTCATCTGTTCCCTCTTACTATCTACTTGTCTCTGCCACCGAAGCTCCGCCAACAGAGGTACATGGACCATCTGATATTTTTATATGTTAAGATTTGTTCTTCAGCCAAGATGATGCAGAGAGCGGGTTGTGGGTAAGCGTAGCTCACAGGGGCAGAGCTACAATGTGCAGAGCTACAAAATTGTGTGTAATTCTACAGAGCTGTGCATCGAACAAATGCTGATTGGCTGTGAAGCAGCATTGGGGGTGGGACAAGACAACCCTCAACCCGAGCTAGAGCAAGATCAAATGGAGCAGCTCATGCTTACAAACGAAAGGACCATTTAGACATGCAAAGGGTTCTTTGTATGTTCATGGTTCTATATAGAACCGTTTTCTTTCTTAAAGTACCCTTGAAGAGTGTGTACAGAAATAATAACATCCTCTAAGCCGCTTGTCCTGTATCCCAGTATCATATCATTAAAATGTACTCAATATTTGAATTTGAATTGGTTAGTAATTTCACAAAATATCCTGATCTGTTTTGGTGTCACCAGAAAAAACTGTCTATGAGTAAGCAGGTTTCACATCTGTCAAGTCACCCGTTCTTGTCAAAGTTCATTGTCATGTTAAGCAACAAAACCTCCCAGACTCTCTATTGACTGTAGGAAGTCTGGCAAGCTAGACGAGTGCTTTAGTTTTGCCTCCTTAGCCAAATAAATCAAAGTGCATGAGCTCAAAAGGTGTTATTCATTAACCACAAAGACTGTGTATGTGGGTCTACATTTCAAAACACATAGTAGTTACTGAGTAATGAGCTTTAGGGTTAACCCCTAAAAGGCCAGGGCCCAAAGTTTTAATACACACCTCTAAACCCTGAGAATAGCTCAATCAGTTTGCGCTGAAGTGCCTGTAGTTACTGAATAAGCCTTAGTGTGGGATTTTAAAGGGGATAATAGCTGAATAGTAAGCCTGCAAGTGTGTCTCACAGCATCTACATCATCATACTGTTCTCTTCTGCTTTCTGTACACAATGTGACAATGGGGCTTTATTGTATCATATTAGCTCAACGAAGATCACTTGCGTCCACATGTAGTGACCTTATACATTTCAGGATATAATAAGTTGGAAAAAGTTGTCTTTAGTTGCTTCTTTGTTCAATAGGTGATGAGATACTGTTGCGATGTCAGTCCATTTAACCCAGCATGGTGACCCCTGCCTGTATAATCATTAACATAGTAGTAATACTGCTCTCTCTCTGTCTCTCTTTCTCTTTCTCTCTCTCTCTCTCTCTCTCTCTCTCTCTCTCTCTCTAGCTACTGGAGGAGAAGGACTGTTTGGCTCTGCAGGTTCAGAAGTTAACACTTGACTGTGAGATGTATCAGCAGAAGAGCACTGTTTTCCAGAGCCAGTTGGGCGAGCTACAGGCTGAGCGAGACCGGGTCAGTCTGGCTTTAAAGCGATAGTTTGGTGAACAAAACTACCCCTTCCCTCCGCCTTGCCGCAAATGTAGTTGATCAGGCAAAACATATTTGGTGTTCAGTAATCTCTTATAGACTGGACACTGTACAGCACACTATCTGTCTATCTATAAACATTACCGGGTGGACATTCAGGACCACATTCAGACTTCAAGGCTATGGAAACAGCGTGCTAGTGTTAGTTTTAGTATGCAAATGTACTCTTGTCCGTTTTTATAGATAGCAGTTATAGAGAGTCAGAACACACGTAAACAACTCTACCACTGCACACAATGTTCGGCCATCGCTTCCTGCTACAGAGACCTGCCGTCTAAACTTGGTTGCTTTTATTCAATTTCACTTCCTCATTTCACGCTGTCTGTGTTTGTTCAGGAAGTGATTTATTTGCTGTGGATTTATGTAGCAACCATAGCCAAGCAACTCTGCACAGTCACTGAGGATCAACAGTTCAGTTCGGTTAGATCAAACAGAGGAAGCAGTTGTGCCAACATTAGATTATGAGCACTACTAGTTTACCTTTTTTGTTAGCAACATTAACAGAGTGTGGTTGGATGATGTCTTTAGCACCGACACATCGGACATGATTTCTCTATATTTCGAGACTGACAGAGCTGCTTTGTGTCTTTGGACCACCAAACTGCCCAGCTTCTTCATTAGAAATCCCACTCTTGTGGCTCCAGCGTGCAGGTCTACAGTTAGCTCATCTGTTGATGCACACAGTACATGTTAGGTGTTTCTAATAAAGTGGCCAGTAAGTGGAAACACAAGATGAGGTCAGCTATGATGGAGCAGTGCAGATGCCAACCCTACTGTTGAGACTTGGGTGCCACATGCTGTCTGTGGCTCAGTCAACTTTTCATTAGATTACACAGGTGGATGCCTACAACTATTATTGCCTATTAACAGGGAGGAATAGTTAATGACATTTTTCCAAGTGAAAGTTTCTGTGAATAGAGCCACTGTTAATGAGTTCAGTGTACCGCACTGTGCTTTGCAGGGCACATGAAACTAGTTTGTTTGGGGAAGTGAAGAATGTTCGGTTTGTTTGACCTGAAGAATTCACATGCCTGTAAAAAAGTGCTCTGATGCCTGTGCCTGAATGCGTCTCTGTGGGAAGAGTGAAATGTCCAGAGAAAATTACTGACTGCAGTACAGAAAGTGCTGGAATTGTCACTCATCTGGAGACAGGGGTTGTGTCTATTCACTAAAAAGAGTAAAGTCCAATACCTTCAAAAAGCTTCATGTTCCCTAAGGCAGATCACATTTCCTGTTATAGTTTTTAGGGAACCGTTCAAATTTCACCAGATTCAATTATTTTCCATTCATTAAGGCCAATTCTGGATCAAGGGACCAAAAATGCATGCAACTTAAAAAAAAACACCTCACACAAAGTTACAAAGTTGTCAGAGACTAAAGAAAGTCATTCAGGGACGTTTGATGTTGTGCACTTCATTAGAGAAATTTACTGACTTTCCGTTTCACAGAGGTTGTGACAGGAACCAGGGATTCTAATGTGTGTGACGTGTCTTCTGAGTTGTATAGGGAATGTTGATAGTGGCAAAATAGCGATAAATCTGATAAATAAGCTTTCTTTGGTGACTATTTTGCCCCACAACACCCTACATGTATCCCTCCACCATGACTGTATTTGAAAAATACAAAATCTGTGTGAGTGAGCTTTTAGAGGTGGATGGCCTGGTTTATATGATATTAATGCTGCTTGTTGTGTATATGTAGGCATACCTGGCACGCGATGAAGCTCAGGTTCAGATAGCCTGTAGTCTGGCCGAGAAGGACACATTGAGGGGTCAGCTGGTGGAGCTGCAGGAGAAACTCTTCACTCTGAAGGCTTTCAGCATCCAAGGAGAGCCAGACAAGACCAGAGTGAGCACACTCATTTGCTCCATTCTCTTATTTCAGCCTGTTCTGTTTCATTTGAAGGGGAACTCCATCCATTCTTCTACATTTTTGCATAGCTAACAGGTTTAGATGAATTCTTAAAGCATTCTAAAGTTTTGCCCTGTTTATCACATACTGGAAACAATTGTGCAAGTTCTGCATGTTTTGTGTTCAGGACAGGCAGTTTAGTTGGGAGAGTGGCCAAAGCTCCAGCAGCGACTGCCCCCCCTCGAGTCCACCACCCCGCCCAAGGCTGCGCCGCATGGACGCCGTCTCCCCCTCCTGCTCCAGCTTCGAAACCAGTAAAGTATGTCAGAGAAAATGTGTTATGAAACTCTAAAATATTAACACACACTTTCAATTGAACTGTTTTTATGACCTGGCAATATACATTTTTGAATATTTGTATTCAGGGATGTATGACAGAGAGAGTTTAGGCTTGTTCAGTCTAGTGGAGGGTTTAAATTTGTCTGAAACGTCACATATTTGGCTTTGTGTGTCTCCCTGCAGCAGCTAAGCTATGAGGGTTTTAACAGTGTCCGGTCCAGTATGGTGGAGCCTCCTTGTTCAGAATCTCTGCGCAGGAGAGAAAAAGACATTGAGCTCAGTGACCACAGGTGAGCCAAACACCTGCTTAGTTTATACACATATATAGCTTTTCACAAGTTAGCCCAGATATTCACAGGTAAGTCTGGCACCAGCACAGGTGAGTTTTATAGCTGCATAGGTGAGTTTGACACAGACAGAATAGAGCTCCATATCTATAAAGCTAAGCTTTATGCTGGCATAAGTGAACTTCATACCTGCACAGGTGAGCTTCATACCTATATCTACATAAGTGACTTTTATAGTTGCATAGGTAAACTTAACACCTGCAGAATTGACCTTCATACCTGCACAGATGAGCTGCACACCTGCAGAATTGAGCTTTATACCTGCTCAGCTGAGCTTTATATCTGAACAAGTGAGCTTTATATCTGCTGACGTGAGCTTACAGCTGTGCAGTTGAGCTTTGCATCTGCAGAACTGAGCTTTATACTTGCATGGGTGAGCTTCATATCTGAACAGGTGAGCTTCACACCTACAGAATTGAGCTTCTTACCTGCATAGTTGGGCTTCATATCTAAACATCTTAGCTTCATATCCGCACAAGTGAACTTATAGCTGTGCAAGTGAGCTTTGCACCTGCAGAATTGAGTTTCATACCTGCAGGTGGGCTATACACTAGAACAAGTGAGCATTATAACAACACATACAGTATATGCACTGCTGAGCTTTGTCCCTGCACAGGTGAAGTTTGTACCTGCAGAAGTGAGTTTTAAACTAGCACCTATAATGTCTGCCCAAGAGCCCCTTATCCCTACACAGATGTACTGGTGTAAATGAACTTTGTACCTGCACAAGCAAACTTTGTACCTGTGCATGTGAGCTTTGTATCAGCAGAAGTGAGCTCTGTATCCGTGCAGATGAACTTCATATCTGCACAAGTGAGCTTTGTACCTGTGCAGGTGAGCTATCCACCCAGATTGCAAGTGTCTGGAGTTACATAACAGTTCTAAAAAAAATCTTAAGAGTGAAGTCTTACTTCCCCCCTCTGTCACTGTACACCATATTAAAGCTGCAATTATGTAAGATTTGAAACATGACATGCTGAAAATAGAAAACAGCAAATCTGATCTGTTTCCTGTACTCTTAATTTTGAAGCCACCAATCACTTGGTTATTCATTCCTGATTGACAGAGTAAGTAGACAGTGATGTGTTCAGTCTGTAAACTTCCCTGAGCTAATTTTAGCACAACACTCTACAGATTAGAATCACGGATTCAATATAAAGGAAAGGAAACAATAATATTGAACATATGTTGAGCTCTCGCTCACGCATAACGCTCTGTATTCTGTAATTACAGACTGCAGTGGTCATTGCTTGCTTCTGGTTACCCTCTATGGCCATACCATAAAATTTACAATAAGGGGAAACCCTTAATGAAAAAGAAAGCATGTTCTAATGCACAGATTTCAGCTGGTGAGGTCATAAACACACACACATTTTCTTAGCCGCTTCTCCCTCAGGGTCGCGTGGGGTGCTGGAGCCAATCCCAGCGGTCATCGGGCGGAAGGCAGGTCATAAACAGTTTTATTAAATTAGTTTATTCAGCATAGTCTGAGTTTATGACTAGAAGTAGAAAAAAACTGCTGGGGATGATGCATAAGAACATCTTTAATTAAAGATACAATACAGTAAAGATTGTACAAATAATATACAAAAAAATATCAATTAAATGAACAAATGATAACATTTAAAATTGAGTATATTTCCAATATAAAATAGTATATAGTGAAACATAGATAGATAGATAGATAGATAGATAGATAGATAGATAGATAGATAGATAGATAGATAGATAGATAGATTAAGAGCGATAGAGAGAGAGAGAGTTAGAAAGACAGAGGAGGGGTGCATGTCCATTTAAATGAATTGTCTCTAATTGAACTGCTGTTTTGTGTTTTAGTAGTCAGGAGACATCAGATGATTCATCGTTCTGTCTGCTGGACATTGAGAGTGATTTTGTGTTCATTCCTAAAGGTAAACACACTGACACACACACACACACACACACACACACACACACACTTTCCACATTTACAAGGAACAGTATGCTAAAATAATGTAAATAATGCAAATTTCATCAAACGCTGTGAGATCTTCTGCATTTTGTTGCATTGCCAGCCCAGACAGCCATGACCAGCTGTTTTCTGACGTCACTCTGACATGCCATCATGTTGTTGTGAAACACTGCCACTACTTTAGGGCCACTATCCACTAACTGGGGCCACCAGCACTTTAAGTACTACACTCATTTGTAATGCTAATGGTCATCTTTTGAATTCATCTTAGATGAAGACGAGCCAAAAACTGCAGCTCCCCTGCCCGCTCCTTCGCTCTGTGCCTCTCTCACACGCATCTGCAACAGCAGCCCCTGCCCATCTTCTCCATCCTGCACGAGGAGCGGCATCAGGAGGTACAAAAAGCAGACTTTAAAGGATTCTACAGTGTGTGTGTGTATAAAACTCAAGGTGCATACAGCTGTATCAATGATGACAAATTTCTCACATTATATTTCTAGTGTATTTTTTGTATTAAGAGGGTGTAATAATACTGCTATTTCAAATCAAAGTTGTCTGGCATTTATTGTATATACTTTTCGGAATATTATAATAATGATGAAAATATAATGTTATTCGGGCGGCACGGTGGCGTGGTGGGTAGCGCTGTCGCCTCACAGCAAGGAGGGCCTGGGTTCGATTCCCCGGCCGGGTGACCGGGGTCCTCTCTGTGTGGAGTTTGCATGTTCTCCCCGTGTCTGCGTGGGTTTCCTCCGGGTTCTCCGGTTTCCTCCCACAGTCCAAAGACATGCAGTCAGGCCAATTGGACATGCTAAATTGTCCCTAGGTGTGAGTGACTGTCTGTGTCTGTCTGTCTGCCCTGCGATGGACTGGCGACCTGTCCAGGGTGTATCCTGCCTTCCGCCCGAAGACTGCTGGGATAGGCTCCAGCTCCCCCCCGCGACCCTGATGGAGAAGCGGCTTAGAAAATGGATGGATGGATGGATATAATGTTTACAATAATTCATTGTAAATATTTTTGAAGTGTAAAGACTTTCCGTCTTGTGTTCGTCAGTGTCTCTCGGACGTCACCTCCTCTGTTTCTGGTGCGTTCTCGGCACCAGGCTCTGCGCATTTCGGGCCGCGCGCTCACCTTTTCCTTCCAGGGTGAGGCACTGCTGAGCCAGCTGCAGGTGATTGGGGGCAATAAGACTGGCGTATTTGTGCACCAGATCACCAAGGGGTCATCTGCACACACCGCCGGCATCAGCCCCGGGGCGCAAATTCTGGAGGTAACTTTTGCCTCATTTAAATACATCAGCATACAGTAGTACTTTAGTAGTGTGTGTGGTTCTCTTCTGCATATGACGAGGATAAGAGAGGTGGTGCTGAGTGCTCTGTGCCAGGCATACTATTTACTGAAACAGTAAACTGAGAACACTGAGAAACAATTCCCTGTAAAGTTGGCCCGGTGAAAATGTTTGGCTACTAGTTGCATTACTTCCACAGTAAATTATTGAGCCATATTAATAGTAAGAAAGCAATACAACTCAGATACAACTGATACAAATACAACTTTTTTTTTTTTGGAAAAAGTGAAAGATTAAAGTATCCATGTCAATGAACACATTCATGCATCATATTTTGCACTTTTTAAATTAATTTCACAATAAATTAAATGAAAACAGTTTATTTTATTGTAAAAAATGTGTTAAATATCATGAAACCACGGCAGTAACTAACAATGTACTGTAGCCTCTGTTGAGTAACTTATCTGTATAGAATGCTGAAATATGCATTATATTTCTCACATTATTTACTCTGTACTTACATATATGCACAAGTACAGCTGTAAACTGTAATTTACTATGTATATGCAAAGTATATACCGGTAATGACTTGTAACATTTACTTCAATCCCATTAAATGCTGAGTTATTATTGCTGAGTAGGTCCTGCAGTAAATATTTGGATTTTATATCAGTTACTACAGGCAACAAAACTTATGTGCCAGAAATGACACATACTTACATATTAAATAATAATTACTTACCATACCTTAAAATAAACTGCTATTCAATCTACAAATTGCGCAATTTAAACTACTTGGCGGAGTATGATCTCCTGGTTTACGCGTTTGGGTTTGTGTTGTTGCAGGTGAAGTGTGAGCGGGATCAGCGGGCTCTGCGGATGGTTCTGGAGGACTCCACTATGGAGGAGGCGCTGTGGGCGCTGGGGCAGGTGCAGGGACCCTGCAGCCTCTCACTGCGACCCAAACAGGATGGTGAGAAGTCAGGAGGGGAAATTTCACAATGATTTGTTGCAAAAGATAAAATGTTCTCAGGATGTAAATAAGAAGTGCTTTGTTTGAATAAAAACAAGCCAGTGATTTGATTTTAACATAAAAACGAGCCATATATCTTTTGTATACAAGCAGCCTGTTCGTCTCTGCAACAAGCTAATATGTAAAACGGTGACACTTTTTTGTCACTCATTTTTTTTGACACTCATTTTGGTCCTGTTTGGATGAAAGAAACACTCAACAGACTCTCAGTAACATGTCAAAAACATATTTGGATTAGGGTTAGGGTTAGGGTTAGGTTTTGGGTTGAGGTTAAGGTTAGGATCAGGTTTTGGGTTGAGGTTAAGGTTAGGATCAGGTTTTGGGTTGAGGTTAGTGTTAGGATCAGGTTTTGGGTTGAGGTTAAGGTTAGGATCAGGTTTTGGGTTGAGGTTAAGGTTAGGATCAGGTTTTGGGTTGAGGTTAACGTTAGGGTTAGGTTTTGGGTACGTTTGGGTAAGTTTAGCTTTATTGTACATCTTTAAGATGTTTACTTCAGTGTATTCAGATGCTGCACTACTGCTGCATCACTGATATGTTGCAGATGTTACTGATAATCTGTTTATTATAGAAGTTTATTTGTCATCTATAAAGGACCACTCCAAATAAAGTATTGCCGTTGCACAGTTTAGCTGTCTAAACTAGTGCATTATGGAGTTCTTAGAATGTTTACTTTGGGGGACTTAGTTGTAACAGTGTGTTAAACTAACCCCAGCACCATACAGAGGCTGTGTTTTAGCCTGGCTAGTTCTCACTGTGAGGTGTTTATCTGCTTTAAAATGCTGCTGTATTACAGATACTAAGAGGAGATTAACATAGTGTAGAAAATAATTCTGTGACTTATATCCACAGCTCCGTTTTCAGGGTCAATCTGGAGAAATATCTGTTTGATTGTTGGTAAATGATGTTGCTATGGGAATACAAGAAAATGGCCAAAACCACTTTCTACTGAAAGTTCATAAAATATCCATGTTAGGTTGGGCCTAATCCTCCCCTACTGTATTGAATAGTATTAGAATTGAATACATTGATTCTAACTTTTTGAAACGGATGCAGTTAGCATGTAGAAACACATACAGTAATAATAATAATAATAATAATAATAATTATTATTATTATTATTATAAGAAAGACATACTCAAATTTTTTGTAAACAAGACAACACATCTAGTAGGAAAAGTGTGGATTACTTTGCACAGGACACATTTTATATTTTATTAAAACATATAATTTTATCACATTTAAACACAAAATACATTTGGGTACACACGTATGTGTGCAGCCTAATCCATTTAATCTACAGTTAGGAGTGTTTAATCTGACCTTTAACACACACGCTGTTCCAGCAGCCAGTGATGGACAGGATACTGTTGAACACTGATGACATCACTGTAGGCAGGTCATTTACACACCCTCAGTTACACACACTGCATTTACTAAGCACACGCTGAGCTGAGCTCTTCTGTAAACTGTGTGTGGGAGCTGCTGTTCATTAAATGGCTGAGTTAGATTATCCTGTATTGTCAGTTGCTGGTGAAGTGTGTAAATTCCCATCTGACCGGATTAGTGGGTCTATATGCAAATCTTCAGCATGTGGTCCAACAGGTTTCTGGTCAACATGCTCTTTCTTCATTTATAAAGTGTTGACAGGTTGATTAACATCTGTAAATGGAAACACTGTAACACACCTAAGATGGAGATCAGCTGCTGAGTTGATGTTGAAGTATATATTTGCAAAGTATATGCATAATATAGAACTTAATATACTTATATATATATATATATATATATATATATAGGCATGGGTGACTGGCTCATCTGTGAAGGCACCATTACTGCTGAATTATATATGGTTTTGGCAATATGCTGCCATCCATATGACGTCTTTTTCAGTAAAGGCCCTGCTTATTTCATCAAGAAAATGTAAAACCATATTCTACACATATTACAACAACAGCAGGGTTCCATAGTAAAAAAGTTAGGGTGCTAAACTGGCTTGGCTGCAGATCAGACTGTCTCCCACTGAAAACATATTTAACTTATGAATGGGAAACCTTTTACTTTGAATGAGCAATGGTCTCCTCACTTCCTAAACACTTAAAAGAAGTGTTTTTAAAAGAAGAGGTGATGCAACACACTGGCAAACAAATTTTTGGAACATGTTACTGCATCAAATGAAAAATACAAAATCAAAAAACAAATATAAAGATAAAATTTTTCAATTTTAGCATTTTATATGTTGTCTTTGTACTATTTTCAAATAAATGTAGGGTTTAAATGATCTGTACATTATTTCATTTTGTTTTCATTTACATTTTGCGGTGTCCCATCGTTTTTGGAAATAGGGTTGTATTTATCAGTATAACGTTTGATGATTCATGCTGTTTTATATGTTTTACAGCCTATGAGAGTCTGCTGCAGCAGCTGAAGAAAGGCGAGGTAACATCGGGAGACTCCTTCTACGTCCGTGTCAACATGTCTCTGGTGGGGGGCGTTGACGGGGCCCTGTCTGTCACCTGCAACGACATTCTACATGTGACGGACACTCATCACGGTCAGGATGGCTCCTGGTGGGCCAGCCACGTCCACAGCTGGCAGCTGATGGACCTGAAGAGTGGAAGTCTGCCTAATTACTACAGGTATACATGCTGGACATGAAGACTTGGCACTGCAGTTTATTATCACACACATAAACATTTTACAGTAGTTACTGTAAAATCAAGGAAAACCTCATGTAACATAAGTGACTCTTCATTCATGGGTCAATCTCAATATTTAAGAGCCAATCTTTAGAATCTGATATGGCAAAACTTTAAAGATTCATAACTAAAAACGTTTTGTAGCCCAGTTTTGAACATTTGCATGATTGCATGAATTCCGTAGTAGTTTATGCTTGAATGTTTTCATGGAAATCCATCTTATGACTGGGAGAAAATGAGTGAACTGGGAGAAAATATGCAGTAACATCAGAAATTAAAGTGAACAGTTTTAATAGTCAACAGTAATTCGCAGCTTCAGCATTCTTAGGAAAACCTACACGTTTCGAATTTTCAGAAGTCAGTGAAGCACAATGTTTGACATGTCCTTGGAATCTTAATCCTCCATTTCCTGTTACTGACTAAATGTGGTGAATGAAGAGTCACTTCCTCTGCTGAAGATTCATTACTAAATTTCCTAAAACACTTGTTTTGAGCAAAAGTCATAGTCAGATCAGTGGATCGTTTCACACAGCAGTCATTCACAACCAAATTAAAGCACGGTCACTACAGTGTCTCATACATTTTCACCCACTGTAGGTAATATCCACATGCATTAAATATATCATATCAACACAATTAATCTCTTTTTGTAAGGAATTGTGTTGATTATAACACAACAGTTTATTCATGTGCAATCATTTGTTGCTGCAGAGCACAGAGGCTGTTGATCAGAGCAATTGAGGACATGTCCTTCCAGCAGAGAACCCACAGAAAGGTGAGTTACTTCCCGTTTCAGCTTCTCTTCTGGAACATTAACTGCAACCAAAGTACTTTCACTCATGTGCAACAATAGAGAGTCTAGTGCATTTGGTAAAAATCCCTGTACAAACTGCACTTTCATTAACCCTGTCTGACCTGACGCATGGTGACTGATCCATTCATGCACTCTTTAAACAGATGGCTCTTCAAGTGTTCTTTAGTAAAGACATTGGTTCTGCTAGAAACATGAACACTCAAAGAACCATTTGCATGTTAACAGTTCCTTGCATGGTTCTTTAGATTGATGGAGAATTTTTGAAAATTCTTCTATATAGCACCAAAATGAGTTCTTCTGTTGTTACAATGACAAGCTTAGAGTGAAAATACAAGAACTATTTTCAAAGATTCTTTACAGAACCATAAACAACACATTAACCATCAGTCTGAAGAACTTATTCACCAAGCAAAGAAACATGAAACATGCAAGTGGTTCTTTGAGTGTTCAAGTTTCTCAATGGAACGACTGTCTTTACTAAAGTACCCTTGAAGAACCATATTTTTTAAGTGTAGTGTCCATTTTTGTCCTCTTTAACCGATTAAAATCTGCTCCCAGAGCAGTTGGTAAGTGTGCAGGTCCATGTTGGTAGTAAAATGGATCAGTATGTGGAATTTGAGCTTTCTCTGAGCTGCTGTATTTCCTATCACTGTATAAAAGAAGCTGCATGCTGCCCTTATTGTTGGATGCATTGAGTTTCTGAGCTATATAAACACTTATTTTTGATCGGTTTCATCGGAGTAACAGAGAAAGGCCCCTGAAGTGTTAAGTATATCCTTATTCATGTGTTTAATTAGTAGCAAATGGTGGTTTGTACTACTTAAACAAAAAAAAAATCTGGCTCTGTTAGATCACGTTCTTTATATGTCAACATAAATGCAAAATTGTGATACTTTTTGCATTTAACTTGATCAAAAATGTAATAAACCCAAATAATGTAATAAAATAGTAAACAGTCAACCTGAAAATGGTATTATATAATCAGTAAAAATATGATTACATTATCAATTTAAGACATGTTATTGGACATGTTATCACATTTTATATATCACTGTTGCCAGAAGAAAACATCCTATCTCCAAAATGACAAAAAAGGAATAACCTACTTTACTTTTAAGTAAATAGAACTAGACTTATTCCAAATAATTTTGGGTAATTTCTTTTTGTCCATTCTTCATGAAAATTACACACAGTATAAAGAGCAACAGGTATTTTCAAATTGTGTCAAAAACTAAAAACAACAAAAATGGAGATATGAGGTTTTCTTCTGAAAGCTGTGATATGCATATATAAACAGTATATACAAAACCTTGCATCCCTAAAAAGGTAACTTCACAGGAAAAACATGCTCTGTTAGTGGAATAAATGGATAAATATTTTTTTTACAAGTAATTTGGGACCACTTCTGATCCATTCATCATGAATTTTGACACATCAAAAACAGCAACAGAACATTTCAAACTAAAAACTGAAAAACACAATTTTGTATAAATTCTGAAATTCATGTAAATATTCCCCAAAAAACCCTTTTCACTCAAATTCTTGTGCTAATAATAATGTTTTTGAACAAGAGCTAAATTTCATTCCATTTATGGGCGTTCTTACATTATTGAAAATTATTGGGAAGTTATTACATCATTGGGTCCTACACTTAAGTAAGGCTAAAGTAAAAGAGAAAATTAAAATCAAAGAATTTAAGAGTTATTTGGAAAAATGAGTTATTCTTTTTTTATCAGCATGACTCAAACTACAAGTCATGCTTCTTCATGAAAAGAGAAGTTTGCGGGGAATCATCAGCAGATTTGGTCCTGTTGTGAAATTCCCAGTGGGTATTCCTTTCACAAATTCCTTTCACAAACGATTAGCCTTTGAGGTTAACCGAAGTTAGCAAATGACAGCACATCATACTTCGGCACTGCGGAGCGAATGCAATGCTTTATTTAAAGAGGTGAACTGAATCTGTGGTTGTAGCCTGATTTTTTTTTTTTTTTTTTACAACAAAACTTTTTTTTTTAATCTAAAAAAGTAAGTAACTCGGCAAGGACTGGGTAGCATTCATACTGATATCAACACTCTCACAGTCATGTGCAAAGTTTCAGCACAGTTTCATGTTGTTGAAGTATTAATAAGTGAAAACATCCTTTACAGTGAACACGTCTTCACATTTTTCTGTTTATTTACTGAATTTAACATGCTGGAAATTTCTCTTCTATTTCAAAACACATCTAGGGAGAGAGAATTAAGCATTGACATTACAGAGAAAGAGTGGACTAAAATGTGCATAACACACAATCTCAAGGAAAGAATTGGGGTGAAAATAACTTGCCTTATTTTATAACTCCTGAAATACGGACTAAACAAATTGACCATCGACAGCCATGTTGGAGGATAAAGTGCCCAATCATACACACATCCTTTGGAAATGTAACTGTAAACTGTACTCCTTTTGGGAAAATGTATATGATATTTTAGGTTATTCAGTTTCCAAAGTATACAACGTTATGTAGCTTGGAGATAATTATGTTATGGATAAACTTCTGATAGCCAGCAAAAAAGCAATGACAGGAAATTGGTATAAGATTGAACCTCCCTCTATAGAACAGTGAGTGAAAATTGTGTGACAAATTTATATACTAGAAAAAATCATATTTATTACCAGGTGCACTGTCAAGCATGACAAGTCTGCTCAACATAAAATGATATACTAACTGACTCAACTTGAAGACACCAGAGTTCACCCAACTTAAGCTTCTTAGTTGAGTCAAAAATTCACCCAGCCACTGTTTCTAGGTCTGCATCTCAGTTAGATAAACAAAACTGAATGTGTTTTTTTACTCAAGCATCCCACTAGCTGGTGATGCTTCTATCCCACTGCCAAATTTTCCTCTTGAGTCTCTGGATATAGACAGCTGTGGTATTGCTGGGATTCAAAATCACAACCTCCTGATGTCAAAATGAATTTTTAGACAGCTGCACCACATGAGACTATGCCATGCTGTAAAGTTAAAATATGAAACATTTCTCCAGTGAATTTAACATTTGTAGACACAAAATCTGAGTTGCGTCATGTCTTACTGATTGGTGCAAGAACACATGACAGGAGGTTGTGAGTTTGAGCTCCAGCAATGCCATAGCTATCCATAAGTGCCTACCCAAGAGCAAAATGTATAGTAGGATTATGCGATGCGAGTCCTGGCTAGGGGAAAAATTTGAGCATAAAAACATTCATTTTATTTACCATAACTGAGATGCAGAGCTAAAAAAGAATGAAAAATTTAAGAAAAGTTTTGACTCAACTAAGAAGTATGAGTTGTGTGAACTCTTGTGTCAAATCAACTCAAGAAAAGCCATATAATCATATAATCAGCAACTGTATCATTTTTGTTGAGCTGACCTCTCATTTTTAAGTGTGACGAAAATGGACATATGACACCATAGAAATACTTAATGCAAGGATCCTACACTTTGAAATCCACTCACTTGATAAGAGCTTAGTAACCACAGACACCCTTTTCCTCCTCCTCTTTTTGGTGTTGTTCTGATTGTGGTATTATTTATTGTATACATCTATGTCTGCTCAATAAACGCTTACAACCCCAATTCCAATGAAGTTGGGACGTTGTGAAAAACATAAATAAAAACAGAATACGATGATTTGCAAATCCTTTTCAACTTATATTCAATTGAATACACTACAAAGACAAGATATTTAATGTTCAAATGGATAAACTTTATTGTTTTTTGCAAATATTCACTCATTTTGAATTTGATGCCTGCAAAACGTTCCAAAGAAGTTGGGACAGGGGCGTGTTTACCACTGTGTTACATCACCTTTCCTTTTAACACTCAATAAGCGTTTGGGAACTGAGGACACTGATTGTTGAAGCTTTGTAGGTGGAATTCTTTCCCATTCTTGCTTGATGTACAACTTCAGGTGCTCAGCATTCCGGGGTCTCTGCTGTCGTATTTTGCGCTTCATAATGCGCCACACATTTTCAATGGGAGACGGTCTGGACTGCAGGCAGGCCAGTCTAGTACCCGCACTCTTTTACTATGAAGCCAAGCTGTTGTAACACGTGCAGAATGTGGCTTGGCATTGTCTCGCTGAAATAAGCAGGACGTCCCTGAAAAAGACGCTGCTTGGATGGCAGCAGATGTTGCTCCAAAACCTGTATGTACCTTATAGCATTAATGGTGCCTTCACAGATGTGCAGGTTACTCATGCCATGGGCACTAACACACCCCCACACCATCAGAGATGCTGGCTTTTGTTTCTGTGGAGAAACATTGTTCTTAAACTGTTGGACTATTTGCTCACGCAGTTGTTCACAAAGTGGTGAACCTCACCCCGTCCTTACTTGTGAACGACTGAGCTTTTCAGTGATGCTCCCTTTATACCCAATCATGACACTCACCTGTTTCCAATTAACCTGTTCACCTGTGGAATGTTCCAAACAGGTGTTTTTTGAGCATTCCATTACTTAAAAAAAGGAGCTCATAACAACGCGTCCAAAAAGAGTGTTGTCTGAAGATACTTTTTAAAAAGAGATAGAGATCCAGAACTTCTTTGAGACTCAGGAAACTTGTTTCATAATGAGTCCAGGTGATTCCAGACTTCCCAAACTTCTATATTGCACCAAAAAGGGTTCTTATAGTGTCACAATGCCAAGCTTGTTACAATAGAAGAACCATTTTTGGTGCTAAATAGAACAATTTTCAAAAAGGTTCTATATAAAACCAACTACAACACACGGTCTATCAATCTGAAGGACAATTTCACTGTGCAAAGAACCATTTAAGCATGAAATTTCTTTGACTGCTCATGGTTCCATATATAACCACTCTTTCCTAAAGAAACCTTGAAGAACCATCTGTTTTAAGAATGGTGTTATTGTCAGATAGTTTCTGAGCTATGTCAACACTTATTACCTGATCTGTTGCATCAGAGAAAGAGTAAAAGGCCCGAAAGTGTGAAGTATGTGTTAGTTTAATACTTAAAAGCCCATAAATGTGCTTAGAGAAATTCGCCTTCTTGTAGTGGGTGCATTAAAATGCCTTTAAAAGCACTTCATTGAATTTGCTGATACTTGTTGATACCCTGATAATGAATATTAATGTTCTCCTACTGCTGTCTTTTACATCATCATGTTGATTTGAGTTAAATCTTTTAAAGTGTGCTGCAAATGGCCTAAATGTTACACCCATATGTGTGCAGGTGGAGCGGGCCCAGGTTCAGGGGAAGCAGAAGGCCGTGCGGATTGTCAGTACGGGACGGCAGGGGAGGAATCCACTGTGGGTCAGTGTGGAGGAGGACAGCAACAGCAAAAACAAGCCCACCGGTGAGAGATTCATTCATTCATACTGCCATATATATATATATATATATATATATATATATATATATATATATATATATATATATATATATATATATATATACACACACACACACACACACACACACACACACACTACTGCCCCAAATATGCTTCTGTCTGAAGTATCTCGACTGTAACTTTGCTGTTGCACCTGTTTTTCCCCTGCAGCTGATGGCAGCAGCCCCCGTAGCTGTGTGACCCTGATGCCCTACACGTTGGTGACCCCCCACTACCCCCCTGTCTGCCGCCCAGTCCTCCTGCTACCCACAATCCTTGGACGCATCCTGCACAATCGCTTGGCGGACCAGGAGGGCTACCAGCTGTGTGAGCCAGGTACACCCCCAAAAGCATTATTTTAATATACATGCATATTTGAGCTGTAGACAAACCTGAATGACTCTGTTTACAGATCAACCTTTAAAATTTTGAAAACTTGGTGGAATTCCCCTTTAATGGAATAATCTACCAGAAACTCATTAACTATGCTAATTTATGAATGGAATCTAGTGAGGGGTTAGTTAATATGTGCTAGAAAGTCTCCAATAACCCCTCATGAGCATTTTTAGAGGGCAGTGTATTGAAGTGAATGATCTGATGTTTTTCTCTCTGATCTGCTTAGAAACCCTCAATGCGGCTGATCACGCATCCAGGATACAGAAAGGGGAGGTGCTGGAGGAGTGCAAGTCAACCACACACTGCTGTTACACTGTACAGAGTGTGGAGAAGATCATGAGACGTGTATGTAGCTCTGAACTGTAAACTTTAAATGAAAGACTATAATCTAGCCTCAGTTCAGTCAGGTCTCCGGGTTTTAACACATCCCATTATTACTAATGTAACAAAAAGATTAAAGGAATACTTTTTCCACTGTTTGCTGCATCTGGACTATGACGTAGGGGCTGAGGGAGGTTACAAGTGACTTTATTAGAGGCATTCCGATACTCCTTGTCATACCAGGCAGGTAGGAAATGATGCAGATCCACATTCGGGAATAACAAAGCAGGTAGCAGGAGTCAAAACCAGGGAAAACCAAACACACTAAACAGGTTCAGATCTCAGGTGACAGACACTTTGCAAACACATAATGGAACAAAAGGGTATACATGCCAGTCTTAATTAGTCCAAAAGGAGCTGCAGGTGTGTGGGAGAGGAGGAGAGTGGGTGGAGCCAGGGAGAGTCCAAGTCGATTCTCCTCAGAGGAGGTGGGGGTGGCAGTGTGAAATGTAAGTGTTTCCCAACACTTAAGCAAGAAGAGAAACTGCATTACTTCATTAAAACTGAGCGATCATCTTTTTTTAGTGAGATAGTTTGATGTACCATGGAAAATGTAAACATCGTTAAAGTTTCGAGAAGTATCATTCACAGAATGACCTTGGATGATTTCTAACCTGGTTGTCAGATGGTGTAATTGCACTGGGCTCTATATATATATCACGTTCATGTATGGTGTGTTTAATTTCTCCCAGGAACAGAAAACCTATTAACTCAGAACTCACATACAGTAAAGGTTAACGAGCAGTCAAATTCAGCCCATTAACTTGTATTTCAAGTATATATATATATATATATATATATATATATATATATATATATATATATATGTGTGTGTGTGTGTGTGTGTGTGTGTGTGTGTGTGTGTGTGTGTGTATGTGTATAAATACTGTTGTCAGAAAAAAACCTTGTATCTCCATTTTTGTCATTTTTCAGTTTTGTCATAATTTGAAAAAGCCTATTGTCTTTTACAGTGTTACAATGGACCAACAGAAATGACCCAAAATTACTAGTAAAAAAAATTCTGGTTCCATTGAATAAAGTAGGTTTTTTCCTTCTCCTGTAAAGTTATAATTTTGGAGATACTAGGTTTTGTTCTGACAACAGCAATATATATATATATATAATATGTATGTCTATATATATGTATATATATATATATAAAATGTATTATTATTATTATTATTATAAACAAGCTCTCTCTTTGAATTACTTTCTCACAGCCTGAATAAAGTAATACATTTGATCATTTTTGTGTGGGGGGGTGTGTGTGTGTGTGCAGGGTACTCATTGTGTGCTGCCTCTGGGTCTGGACTGTGTGCGGCGGCTGCACCGTGCAGAAATCTTCCCCATCATCATCTTCATGGCATCTACAGAGCGCAGCGCACGCAGACTCAAGTAGGTCAAGTTTCACTACCTCTGGTCAAATGACATGTTTTGTTGGTGTTCAAAGTGAAAATAATACAAAGGGAAATTAGAATAAATACATTAATACATAACCTCTACAGCCTATGCATTAAAAACAAGATCAGGCATAATCCTATCTGACCTAAGAAATCATTTTCATTTTCTATTAATATTAGGCCTCCATACCGCACTGCAATCCCCAGCATGCACTGCAACATAATGTACACAATGTAATGTAACCTATTATAGTATGCATAATGTTGTGTACTGTAGCTTATTTATATAATTGATTAGTTTTGAATATGTTGAGTATTCAATATGTAATATTTTAATGTTCACTACAACTGCCTTTATTTTGATGTTGGTGCTTTAGCATATTGTTAATAAACAATGGCCAGCTCAGACTGTAGGGGTTGACAGTCTGACACTTAGGGCTGTACAGTGTACAGTGTTCAACCTTAAATATAGCATTTTGCTGCAATTTTACATGCAATTCCATTTGTTTTACATACAAATATAAAACATGCCTTAACTTTTCCACAAGCCATGTCGTATGTTATATTGCTTTCCTAGTGTGTAAGTTCAGTAAAAAGGCAGCACTTCATGTTTAGCATTAAAATGTGTAAAATGTGTAATTAAATTAATGTATTAATTAATTTTAAATTATTTTGAGCTTGGCCCATTTTTTGCACATGAATATGCTCAAAATACCACATAGCTGCTTTATGCTAATAAAACCTCTTCAGGTATCTTTTTAACTTATGAGACGCCTTAAATCTGTCACTCTATGTTGTTGTCCATTCAGACATAAGCTGCGTCAGAAATGTCTGACAGAAGCTCAGCTGCTGGAGTGTTCTCGCAGCGAGGAGCCACTGCTGGACAAACTGCCCTGCCTGTACCGCACCATACCGCCAGAAAACTGGAGCGACAGCACCTCCCTGGTGGACACTCTGCTTTACGTGGTGCAAGATGAGCAGAGGAAAATCGTTTGGGTTGAGCCTGATCTGTGGTGAGGCTGGATTTACACTGTGAAGCCAAATATTCAGGTTTAAACACTTTTTTTTTTCAGTGCATCACATTATTTAGGTGAGCTGTTCCTCTAGTTGAGAACAAATTGGACAAATCTTGACTGTAACATTGAAAAAAAAAGATTTAAAGGATGATTTTAATATTTTTAAATAAGTGTAGGTCTTTCAAAGGTACTGCACAATTCAGTCATTAAGGTGTAAACAAAGTCCAAGCAAAGAACTGTTCGCAAGTTATTACATGAGGTTTTGGCCTAAAACACATTTTTTACTCTATTCCTGATGGAGGGATTAATACAGATTCATAATTCAGTATTTTTCTATATAAAACTCGTGTGGGTTCACTGGCGGTCCTGGATAGTAAATGAAATGTCTATTTTTTTGTTGTAGTCATGGTGACCCCTGGTTCCCATCGCCGCCACTGTGAAGAAATCTGAGTCATTTTACACCAAATCACTCTGAATCACTGTTTAGACCTCAATCACTGAATTACACAGAAAAAAATCATCAGAATTTCATTTTAAAGAAGCTCAACTGAACACTGTGATGCATTTAAAAATGGTTTAGCACGTACTTCAAAGCCTCAAGGTGATAGACAAAGAAGGTGCTCAACTGAACCAGTTGAATTATCCATTAAAAAGTATGAAAATGTATGGATTTACAATAGTATTAGTGTTGTGACATAGCAGTCAGCACTTGCAGGTGTTTATTATAATAATAAAAAAGAACTGCATTATGATTATTGGTGGTTAGGTTTTATATTAAACATAGCTACTGTTTCATATCACATGTGCATGTGCAGCAGGGTCTTTTACTCACTTTATCTTTGTCCAATGACAATAAGTATTTGTAATATGCCTTATTTGCATAAGTGAACTGTGTAAATACAATGTATTAGTTGGTATCCAGCAAATAGGACTGTGCTGGCCCTGTACGGGCCCATTTAGGGGTTGACCAGCAGCCCCCAGGAGGAATGAGATTTCACTCACTGGCACCCTCAGTGTTGGCCCTGAGAAGCCTTAACTGAGCCCTAAGTTAGAGTAGGTTTTGTCTGGGACAACTCAGTGGGCCACGAATGGTGGGTTGGGTCAAACGCAGACTCACCCGTGTAGGGCCAGTGAGGGGTTTGTGTAGGATTGCTGAAACTATGTAAGGCCCAATCCCATTCCTGATTTTGGTCTCACTTTATTTCTATAGTCCTCTACAGTTCCCTATAGGTCATTTACAGATGTTCAAATTGTTAACAAACTATCTGTTGATTCTTAACAGCAGTGGGGTTAGGGTTAGGATTTGGACCAGGGTTAGGGCTAGAACCAGGGTGAGGTGTTGGTTAATTTAGTAGATATTTAGTTAAATGTAACTTGAAAGTAAATTAAGTATCTACAAAGCACCTAAAGTGGACTATCCAAATAAAGTCTTTAGCCTCATTTCTCCCCCTCCCCCTTGTTTTTCGAGCGTCACCTTGCCCCTTGGAACTGAGTTACAGGGGTAGTGATAGACCTCGAATAAAAAAGAACATCACTTCATTAACAGCTACTAAAGGTGCTCTGTAGGCGACCCTGCCAGTGAAATGGGATTGGGCCAAAGTCAGCCCACAGAGGGCCTGCAATGGCGGCATGTTTGCTGAATATCCGAACATACACATTTGAATTTTGCTTGTTTTATTGAGTGGGTTTACAGATATAAGCGAAAAGCCATCCTGAATTGTGCAATACTCCTTAAGCTTAATGTCTAACCGTTCTACTGTTCAGCGTTTAATGTTGCTTGGCAACTGGCCAGTCATCTTGGTGACTAAGATGACATCTAAGAAAAACAGAGTGAAACAAAAGGTTTTAGCACGCAGTAACGCCAGGAATGAGGATGAGTGAGTGTGTCAGTGTTTCTCTTATCGTGGTAACACCTAACCCTCTCATGTTTCCCTAAACCTCTCACCTGCTGCTTCACTGTGAAGAGTGCAAAATGAGAGAAAAGCAAAACAAAAGCCAAAGCCAAACAAATGATGGTGCTTCAAGGGTTCTTTAGTAAAGAAAATGGTAATATTTGAACATTCAAGGAAATCTTTGCATGATTAAAGGGTTCTTTGCATCATAAAAGGGTTCTTCAGACTGAAGAATGTGCCGTAAATGATCATATATAGAACACTTTAGAAAAGGTTCTATATAGTAGGCTTTACAGTGTCAGGCGTGTCAGGCATGAACCATTTATAGGACATCAATATGAGGAACCATTCTGTGAAGAAAGAACCCTTTCATAATGCAAAGGGCTCTTTGAGTGCCCATGGTTCTATAGAGAGCTATTTTCTTTACTAAAGAACCCTTGAAGACTCTAATTTTTAAGAGTGTATATATTAATAACTTTACTGAACACAACACGTTGTTCTTACGTTTTATTGTATTTGTCTTTACTTTGTATTTATTCTAATGTTATGTTAGTCTTTTTATTGGCAAAAACACATTAATAGCCACAAACATCTCCGGCTTTCTGATTCATCATCTGTGAAACAGCTGAATGAAGAAGTTCATGTGTAATGAGTAATCAGTGACTGTACAGTGTACTACGCAGCGCGTCACTGTCAGGACAAGAATGTGCATCTCCAAAAATGGTAACTTCACAGGAATAAGCTGCAAACACTTTTAATGAAGGTCGGTGTAAAAAGGGCTTTTCTATTGGTCAATTCATGATGACATGTCCATATGATCATATGATATATATATATATATATATATATATATATATATATATATATATATATATATATATATATATATATATATATATATATATAATATGTCTAATGCTTTTTTTTCTTCGTATTTTATTTGCTATTGTGTATGCTGCTGAAATAATATGTAATTTATACTATTATTACAAATTGTAGATGTACCAAAAAATAATAAAACATGTCTGAAAGGACATTTTTGAGTTTTGGTCATGATGCATGATGCTAATAGAATAGAATGCTGATTGAAAGCTTTTTGGACTCGCAAAATGTCTTTGTGTGTTCAAAACGTCCATATTATGATTTATTTAATTATATTTTTTATCATCTTGAGGGCATTTACTAATACAACCCCAATTCCAAAAATGGGACACTGTGCAAAATGTAAATAAATGTATATAAAACCAGAATGCAATAATTTGGAGATCTCATAGACCCACATTTTATTCACAATAGAACATAAAACACATTTCAGGTGTTGAAAGTGAGACATTTTACCATTTCATGAAAAACATTAATTCATTTTGAACTTGATGGCAGCAACACATCTCAAAAAAGTTGGGACAGGTCAATGTCTGCCATTGTGTAGCACTCCCTCTTCTTTAAACAAGTCTGTAAACATCTGGGAAGTGAGGAGACCAATTGCTGGAGTTTTAGAGGAGGAATATTGCCCCATTCTTTTCTGTTGTAGGATTCAAGCTGCAGAACACTCCTGGGTCTTCTTTGCCAGATTTTTCATTTAACGATGCACCAAATGTTTTCTATTGATGAAAGGTCTGGATAAATGAGGATGGACAGATAAATAAATGGTATTTCCACTAAGAGCAAAACATACACTAAAATATATACCAGACTTTAGCTTTCTGGTCATTTTCTGGTCATACAGTCCTGACTATCCAAATTTTGGACATATACTTCAGCATGAGATTTTTAGACTAGAACATTTATATGCTGTACAATATCCCCTCCAGTGGTGTGTTGATGTTACTACATCTAATTCTGGTCTGTGAGGACTGTTGCTGTGCTTTGTGTTCTGTTTCTCTTTTACATTCTGCATTTAACACATTCCTGTGACTGTTCACCGGTATATAAATACATTTAATGGTCCTAAACTACATTTAAGTACACTTCACTTACATACAATGTAACATACACATCAGTGTTACATACAAATGTTAGTACTTGAGGGGAAACTGGAGTTAATGTATAACTTCTAATTCAAGCTTTAGCCCTGAAGACTGGCATGCAAACTGTTGGTTACGATAGCAACACAGACAAAAGTCTTGCCTAGCTAGTAGCTAATGAAACAGCAAAGAGAAAGATTTAAGACGAACATGGATCATTTGGAGTTGAGTTTATAATCACTCCATCTGGTTTCCTGATAGGTTTAATCTGCAATGAGAAACTATCAGACAGTAAAAGGTTACAAAGCCATCTTCTCATTCAAATGTTCCCATTCCACCTTTAATAGTGCAGCAGCTACATTTCGTCTCAGGCATTATTTAAGGTGGAGCAGAAAAATTCAAACAAGAAGCTGACTAAAAGAAACTGTTCTAGTTTTGAAGAAAACGTTTCCTGCCGGAGAGGCGAGAGATCACCTATAGCTGATCTGAAACTTAAAACAGAGCAAAGTAAGTCTTTGACATACAGTATCTCAAAAAAATAAAATAAAATAAAAAAAAAAATTTTATTATACCTTTTCATGGGACAATATGAACAAAATGAAACTTGGCTATAACTTAAAGTAGTCAGTGTGCAGCTTGTATAGCAGTGCAGATTTACTGTCCTCTGAAAAGAACTCAACACACAGCCATTAATGTCTAAATAGCTGGCAATACAAGTGAGTCCACCTCACAGTGAACATGTTCAAATTGTCCCTCCCTGGTGTCATGTGACTCGTTAGAGTTACAAGGTTCCAGGTGTGAATGGGGAGCAGGGCTGTTAAATTTGATGTTTTGTGTACAATTCGCTCATATTGGCCACTGTATATTCAACATGGCACCTCATGGCAAAGAACTCTGAGGATGTGAGAAATAGAATCGTTGCTCTCCACAAAGATGGTTTGGGCTGCACGAAGATAGCTAACACCCTGAAACTGAGCTATAGACTGGTGGCCAAGGTCATACAGTGGTTTTCCAGGACAGGTTCCACTCTGAACAGGCCTCGCCAAGGTCGATCAAAGAAGTTGAGTCCACGTGTTCATCTTCATATCTAGAGACACATGAGTGCTTCCAGCATTGCTGCATAGGTTGAAGAAGTGGGAGGTCAGCCTGTTAGTGCTCAGACCTTATGTCACACAATGCATCAACTCGGTCTGCATGGCCCTCATCCTAGAAGGAAGCCTCTTCTGAAGCTAATGCACAAAAAAGCCCAGAAACAGTTCGCTGAAGACAAGTGGTCCAAGAACATGGATTACTGGAACCATGTCCTGTGGTCTGACGAGACCAAGATAAACTTGTTTGGCTCAGATGGTGTCCAGAATGTGTGGTGACGCCCTGTTGAGGAGTACCAAGACAACTGTCGCTTGCCTGCAGTCAAGCATAGTGGTGGTAGCATCATGGTCTAGAGCTGCATGAGTGCTGCTGGCACTGGGGAGCTGTAGTTTATTGAGGGAAACATGAATTCCAACATGTACTGTGACATTCCAAAGCAGAGCATGAGCCCCCTCCCTTTGGAAACTGCGTCGCATGGTAGTTTGTCTCCAGTATGTCTCCAGATCTAAACCCAACTGAGCATCTGTGGGGCATCCTGAAGCGGAAGGAGGAGGAGCGCAAGGAGGGATTTACTCAGTTTTGAGAGATACTGTACATACAGCCAAGATGGTAAAGCGTTACTTAAATAAACAGATAATAAATGTGGCTCTGAAGGTGGTTTGATTTTTGTTATAAGGACAAAATGGCTCTTCTTAACATTTGTGTTCCGATCCCTAATCTATCACAATCCTTGAAGTTAATTTACAGTAATAAGCATAATGATGGACAACCCCAATTCCAATGAAGTTTGGACATTGTGTAAAACATAAAAACAGAATACGATGATTTGCAAATCCTTTTCAACCTATATTCAATTGAATACACTACAAAGACAAGATATTTAATGTTCAAACGGATAAACTTTGTTTTTTGCAAATATTCACACATTTTGAATTTGATGCCTGCAACACGTTCCAAAGAAGTTGGGACAGGGGCGTGTTTACCACTGTGTTACATCACATTTCCTTTTAACAACACTCAATAAGTGTTTGGGAACTGAGGACACTAATTGTTGAAGCTATGGAGGTGGAATTCCTTCCCATTCTTGCTTGATGTACAACTTCAGTTGCTCAACTGTCCGGGGTCTCCACTGTCGTATTTTGCGCTTCATAATGCGCCACACATTTTCAATGGGAGACGGTCTGGACTGCAGGCAGGCCAGTCTAGTACCCGCACTCTTTTACTACGAAGCCACGCTGTTGTAAGACGTGCAGAATGTGGCTTGGCATCGTCTTGCTGAAATAAGCAGGACGTCCCTGAAAAAGACGCTGCTTGGATGGCAGCAGATGTTGCTCCAAAACCTGTATGTACCTTCCAGCATTAATGGTGCCTTCACAGATGTGCAAGTTACCCATGCCATGGGCACTAACACACCCCCACACCATCAGAGATGCTGGCTTTTTAACTTTGCATTGATAACAATCTGGACAGTCCTTTTCCTCTTTGGCCTGGAGGACATGACGTCCATGATTTCCAAAAACAATATTAAATGTGGACTCGTCAGACCACAGGACACTTTTCCACTTTGCGTCAGTCCATCTCAGATGAGCTCAGGCCCAGAGAAGCCGGCGGCGTTTCTGGGTGTTGTTGATATGTGGCTTCGCTTTGCATGGCAGAGTTTTAACTTGCACTTGTAGATGGAGCAACGAACTGTGTTCACTGACAGTGGTTTTCTGAAGTGTTCCTGAGCCCATGTGGGAATATCCGTTACAGAATAATGTGGGTTTTTAATGCAGTACTGCCTGAGGGATCGAAGGTCATGGGCATCAAATTCAAAATTAGTGAATATTTGCAAAAAACAATAAAGTTTATTCGTTTGAACATTAAATATCTTGTCTTTGCAGTGTATTCAATTGAATGTAGGTTGAAAAGCATTTGTAAATCATCGTATTCTGTTTTTATTTATGTTTTACACAACGTCCCAACTTCACTGGAATTGGGGTTGTATTTTAATACTAATGGACTGCTGTGAGTGTAATTTAAAACATAATATCCAATCGTTCATCAGTAGGTACTCATGTTTACCTGGTTTATATTTGGAAGGCTTTGTATTTTCTGAGTATTTTCAAATGATAATCAGTACTGTTTGCTGATATACTGGATAATAACGTAATCCACTTTCTCCTCATTTCCATTTTAGTCATGACCATTTAGTTCCTAATTTCTTTTTGGGGGTTTATTTGGTGCAGTTGTATTGTTCCTGTTCTGCTTTACTGCTGATCGCTCCTCTCACTGTGGAGCTTTAACTTTTATTTTAGACCAGAAAAGGGTTCAAAAACAGGGGAGTCTAACAGATTAGTCAGTTCCTCTGCTGACGAATGCTGGACACAGTAATAAGTTCCACTGCAGTTCCACAAGTCATAATTATGCAACAACCTAAAAGAACAGTTATCAGCTGTTTCTCATATATTTATCTTTATCAAACCAACTTAATAAAGCTACAAATATAATCATATGATTTATAAATGGAACTGTAATTGTAATAGTCTCTTCAGTGCAGTTTTTGTTTTTTTCAGTGTGAATAGAACCATTGTGAAACATTAAGTACTAACTAAATAACTAACTAACTAACTAACTAACTAACTAACTAACTAACTAACCAGCTAAATAAATAAATAAATAATTTGTTAATCAGCTGGGATGCAGCAAAACTGAATCTTTTGTTCACTTGAAGCCGAACTATATTAATGGACACAAGAGGGAGCCAAAGAGTTCAGAACTGGGGGGAGAGAGAGAGAGAGAGAGAGAGAGAGAGAGAGAGAGAGAGAGAGAGAAAGAGACAGACATGGCATTTAGGAGAGGCAACAAAAACACAAGTCGTGATGTTTCAAAAAACAAATGGTTTACTCATGCTATTCTAATAATCTCTCAATCTCTCTCTCTCTTTCTCTCTCTCTCTCTCTCTCTTCTCTGTCCCCCTCCTTCCCTCTCTCTCTCTCTCTCTCTCTCTCTCTCTCTCTTTCTCTCTCTCTCTCTCTCTCTCTCTCTCTCTCTTCTCTCTGTCCCCCTCCTTCCCTCCCTCTCTCCCTGTTTCTCTCTCTCTCTAACTCTCTCAGTCAATCCATTGACTTTGTGCCTCTGCCTATTGACTCTGTTCTGTAGCAGATCAGAGAGTCAGTTTTCTCTGAAAGGTGGATTCTTCTTTTCAGTTCCGCTGGGGTTCCCGAACCCCTCTGGTTGCTGGGAAACAGCCCCAGCAGTGTGTGTGTGTGTGTGTGTGTGTGTGTCGAGGCTTGACACTTGATTTGTGTTTGGGCAGTAATACTTTAATAATGCACTCAGACAGGCTTGTTTTTATACCTTGTCAGGATGTGAATGTGAGGTCATATAAATACCCAAGGGTATACTGATCTCTCTAAGGAATGAATTCAGCTCCTTTAAGGTCACCCACTGCTGATACAGGCATTCAACTGTGCAAACACAACTTGTATAATCTCCATAGAAAAACACTGAACAATCGAATGGGATGTGTGAGCCTAAGATGCATGAGCCTCCATGCCCAATGTCCAACCTGGTCTAGAGGGGTATAAAGCCCCCCAGCATTGGGCTGTGGAGCAGTGGAACTGTGTTTTCGCTGGGGAGAGGGAGCCCTACCTTGATGAGTCAGAGATCAAATCCTCACAGCAATGTTCAGCCATCTACTATAAATCTTCTCAGAAGAGTGGAGGCTTTTACTGCAGCATAGAGGGGCAAACTCTTTATTAAAGTCCCATATATCTTGTATAATAATAATACATAATAATATATCCTACTATGAAAACACCTATATGTGGTAATATATATATATAAGCCTACACTCTAAAAAGGGATGGTTCTTCAGGGGTTCACAGTGGTTCTTTATAGAACCATGAACACTTAAATAAACTAAATTACACTTAAAAGTCCCATATGTCTTATATAATAATAATAATATGTCCAACTATGAAAATACCTATATGTAGTAATAACGTATATAGTATAATAATTGTATACATATAGTAAATAATGTATATATACACTATATTGCCAAAAGTAGTCTGCCTTCACACACATATGAACTTGAGTGAAATCCCATTCCTAATCCATAGGGTTTAATATGATGTCAGCCCACCCTTTGCAGCTGTAACAGCTTCAACTCTTCTGGGAAGTTTTTCCACAAGGGTTAGGAGTGTTTATGCGAATTTTTGACCATTCTTCCAGAAGCGCATTTGTGAGGTCAGACACTGATGTTGGACAAGAAGGCCTGGCTCGGAGTCTCTGCTCTAATTCAGTAGGGCTTTACACCACTGCATTTGATGCTTTGCACTACGCTTGGTGATGTAAGGCTTGGATGCAGCTGCTCGGCCATGGAAACCCATTCCATGAAGCTCTCTATGCTGTTCTTGAGCTGATCTGAAGGCCACATGAAGTTTGGAGGTCTGTAGTGATTGACTTTGCAGAAAGTTGGTGACCTCTGTGCACTATGCCCCTCAGCATCCGCTGACCCGCTCTGTCATTTTACGTGGCCGACCACTTCGTGGCTGAGTTGCTGTCGTTCCCAATTGCTTCCAACTTTGTTATAATACCACTGACAGTTGATTGTGGAATATTTAGTAACGAGGAAATTTCACAACTGGACTTGTTGCACAGGATGGCGTCCAATCACGGTACCACGCTGAGCTCACTGAGCACCTGAGAGCGACCCATTCTTTCACTAATGTCTGTAGAAGCAGTCTGCAGGCCTAGGGGCTCGGCTTTATACACCTGTGGCCATGGAAGTGATTGGAACACCTGAATTCAATGATTCAATGATATATATAAAATCTTCTGTCTGTCTGCTCATCGTAACTGGTTAGTTTTTGACCACAGAAACTTCTTGGACGTAAAAGCCCAGACAGTCTAAGCAGGTGTTTACATTAAAAAAGTGGCCAATAAGTGGAAGCACAAGGAGCGATTTTCTCTTATTGGAAGCTTGAATGTCCAGTTCGGTAAAATAGTCTTTGCTGTCTTTGTTTGCATTCACTTCTCCTCAACTTTGAGCAAATAGAGTTTTATTACCTGTGAGATAGCTTCATCCAATGATCTTGATTGGCTTCTGTGACGGTTTTGCCAGGAAGCACTGCTGTAATTTCTCCTGTGGCTGGTTAAATATGACTCATGTAGGAGTATTTTCATTATCAGTCACACAGTCAGTCACATGACAAACAATGTTGCCACGTTATCAGACAAGACAATGACCTGTAGTTCTGGCCAGACTGTAGAAAAGTACTGGCTTGCCCCACACAGGAATAGTTTGGCCAAGGGTCAAATTTACCTCAAGCTACCACAACCCCCCCCCTTTAATGTAGTCAATAAGCCAAGGCATGTCTACAGTTTGGTGCTTTAGTTAATGCAGCTATCAAGTAATGGAAGTTTATAATACTACTAACAACAACAACAACAACAATAATAACTTCAACTTATTGTTACAAGCATGACATCATATCAGTGATACATACCTAAAATGGTTATTCAAGGGTTCTTAACTTAAAACAGTGGTTCTTTATAGAACCATGAGTACTCAAAGAACTATTTGCATGCCTTAAGGGTTCTTTGCATCATGAAATGGTTTTTCAGGTTGAAGGAGAATGTGTTGTATATGGTACTATATAGAACCTTTTAGAAAATGGTTCTGTATAGCACTAGAAAGGGTTCTTCTATTGTTACAAGCTTGATGTCATATCAGTATGTTCCTGAAAAAATGGTTATTTAAGGGTTCTTTAGCAAAAAGAGTGGTTCTATATAGAACAATGGGTTCTCTGATTGTTTAACTGTGTTCAAATGTTAAACAGAATGTTACGCATTTGTGAACTGACATCTGGTTTTACTTCCTTAGGGACCCACCAACAATGCCTGCTAATGAAGAACCTTTTATTACTGTCTAAATAATATATTTTGCTACATTTTCTGAGAAAAGACTGGCTTTTACACCTACTTGCAGTGTCTTCTTGTTAGCTTTTCAGTGTAAAAATAATTGATATTGCTACAAAAATGAAGTTAAAAGACGTCTGTCTAAAGTAGACCTCATAGTCAAACTTCCCACCATGGGACCCACCCAAGACCCCTGCCACAATTCAAAACCTGCAGCTAACTGTACACCTAAAGCATCATAAAGCACGTGGAGCTGTTCAGTATCTCTAATAGACGATAAAAAAGAACTAAAGTGTGAACAAGAAGCTTCTAAAAGTGTATTAGTAGATGAAACTGATCACAGATCAGCACTGTGACACAATGACATCTGGAACACTGGGCAGTCAGCACAGCCAGGCTTAATATGGATCTCAGCTGGACAAAGACCGTTCAGCTCAAATCTATACTGCTGCTGAAAATTAGGTTTGGAAATGTAATTATTCTGAGGAAATGGATTCAAGCGGAGGAGGGGTGAGATGGAGGAGACAAAGAGACACAAAGATAAGGAAGAGATTTTCTTTTCGATAATATTTATTTTCAAATGGACGCTGTTGTGTAACATATGTAACAAATCTGTTTTTCCTTGCCAGTGTTTTCTGTGTCTACAGTGTAAAGTAGTAAAACTGTATATGCCATGAAACAAACTGTGAAACTCACTGTAGTTGCAGTATACATCCAAACGAAACATTTATTATGGTACAAGTGTATGTGTGCATGGGCATATGCACAGCAAAGGAACATTCTCTTTGAGGTTTCTTCAGCAGCCTCCCCAGGTTGCCGGAGGAGACGGTCGAGCAAGATGAGCTGTCAAGGGAAATTAGCCTTCAGACAATCTGATTTCAGTGTCTGCCTGACTTCCGTTACACACACTGGGCCTAACCACGCAGCTCATTCAGGGGACCCTCTCACCACAGAGCTCATCCAGGAGGCCTTTGTACCACATAGCTCACCTAGGGGGCCCTTTCACCACAGATCTCGTCCAGGAGGCCTTTTTACCACATAGCTCATCCAGGGGGCCTTCTCACCACAGAACATGTTCAGATGGCCCTCTTGCCACATGGCTCATCCAGGGGCCCCTTTTAGCACAAAGCTCATTCATAGACCACTCTCAATTTAGAGCTCATCCAGGGACTCACTGCTGAGCTCATTTAGAGCTTGTTAAGTTTGCCCTGTCACCATAGAGCCCGTCCAGGGGATTAACCACAGACCTTGTTCAGGAGGCTGTATCACTGAATTCATCCAGGGCATCCTCCCACCATGCAGCTCTTTCAGAGGGCCCTCTCACAATAGAGCTCATCCAGAGGGCCCACTTTCAACTGAGCACTTCTAGTGCTTCCCCTTTCACAACATCAGGAGGGTCTTTGGCATCAGGGGGCCCTATAAAAACAGAGTTCATCTGGGGGGGCCTCTCACCACAGAGCTCTTCCAGAGGGCCTATTTCACAACAGAGCTCATCCATTATAGAGCATTTTAAATGACACAATAGAAACCGTATCACCCCCTGCGCTTCCTGTAGTGTATTACAACATGTCAACATAACTGTGTAGACCATATGAACATTATAGAGTGCTTTATACACGAATCAATAGACGTCATATCGCCGTCTACACTTCATGTAGTGTATTACAATCTATCAGAATGTCTGTGTGAATGATATAAACTGCTTTAGTTTTTACTTAAACAGTATGTCAACACTTTTGCATCACTGCAATCCTATTACTGAACAAATGGCCTTAAGAATAAGCACTGAATAATAAGTCTGTGGTTTTTGTGGGCTATTGTGCTCTTGCTCTGAGTGAGGGAGCTCAGTAATGAAGCAGGTTTCTGGTGGATGGAGCCTATAAACCATGCTAACTTAATTAACAGCCCTGTGGGTTTTGTGGTCTGCAGGCTGAGCTCTCCTGGTGTGCAGCGAGGTGTTATTCTGGTCTACTGATTGTGGCCAATTCTGAAGAATAGTTTCATTTTTGCTCTTTTGTGTTTCCTCTGTTGGATTTGAGTTGAGTGAGGCTATTTTGGAAGTCTCTGACATCAATTGATCCTTCAAACTAATCAAATGCCAGACCAAACTAAGCCCACATAGACCAACGTCACTAGGTCGGTCTGACCGACTACCAGTAAGAGCACTTACTAGCATTTTAAAAACTGTGGTACAAAATTTTTAACTGACGGCTTTAATAATGAAAACCTTTCTGAAGTGCTTACTTTACAAAAGACTCCTGGTTTACGAAGACTTTCTCTCCTGGTTAAACATGAGAGTACCTTCATAATCTGATATCTTGCACAGACAAAAACTTCTGCCAGAAAATAAAAGCTAAAAAAGCCTGCTGACATGGGGGCGTTTACATTGTCATGGCTATGCTCACACATTCCTTATCAGAACTTGAGGTTTTACTCAACTTTTAACTTTGACTTTGGTTAATAATAAAGTTTATATAATATGTATTTAGGATATTGTTAAGATAGTGTAGCCGTGCAGATATCTATGTACTTGAGAACAAACTATAATCCACATGCATAAAAGCTACACCAAAAAAAAAAAAAACAAGCAACAAACAAACATGCAAGCAAGTTAGAATGGCATTTAAATCTTAGAAGTTGCTGTATTATTTATACATACATACCAAATGAGTGTTCTATTTTTATGTTATTTCTGACACGTAGCTCACTGGAGAAAGTGAAGAAACTGTGTTTTAAGTGAACTGCCACAAGTAATGTCACAATGCACATCTCTCTCACATACCCTCATACACGAAACACACAGACTCACACGCACACAGCCTAATGTAAAAAATGGATTTAAGGTAGAAGTGGATTTAAGGTGTTAATATGTGTAAGGTGGTAGCAGATTTAAGGTACCAGTTGATTTAAGGTAGCAGTGGATTTAAGGTAGATGCGGATTTGAGGTGTCAAAGGGTTTAAGATATTACAGCTTTAATACACTCTACGGCAGGCTACATCAGTTTACAACCTTTAAATTCCCAGTGGAATTAACTGGCTTTGTCAAGCCAGGTGCTCGTGAACTTTCCCTTTCTAGTTATGGAAAGTAATTTGAATGTATAGCCCAATGACAATGCTAAGGTGTTACATCACAGGCTCTTGTGAAAAGTGCGGCAGTCTGAGATTTACACTTAATAACATTGTGCACATGTTTTTGAGGCAAACTCCAATGTTGTTACAGTTCTACAGATGGGTGGCACAGCCTGGATTTTCAGGGATCTGGATTCTTTTGAAAACAAGGCAGTCATTTTCATCTAGTGAATGAAATAAGTGTGATGAGGAGAGAGATTCTCCCTTTTTCCTCAGTGAAACCAATCCAGTCTTCAGTGAAATTGTACATGAGCTCATGACAGCTGGGACTCACTCAGACCAAAGCTGTTGTACAATAGATGTAACAAGGATAAGATCCAAACCAAACAGACGGGGATCAGCCTGCAGTACGGGGAATTTTCTGACAGGGAAATCGTAGGAAACGGTACATTAACTCTATAAACCCTAACGTCTCAGCTGTGAGCCATTCTTCGTGTTTGTGATTGTCCTCTTTAACTGATTAGAATCTGTTACCAGTATAGTTGGTCAGCGTGACTGTCCATGTTGGACAGTAAAATGGATCAGCGTGTGCGGCCTGATGTGGTTTTGAGGTGGTGGTTAGTTGATGAGGTTGTAAGTTGATTAATAGCTAAAGTTTAAATCTGATCAGTGGCTATTAATCAGGGTTTGGAAAACCATTAACTATAAAGAGTAACTATTCAGAGAAAGCTTGTGAACAAACTTTAAGTTGGCTTGACAAAGGAAGCTAATAATGTTTTAAAGGTTACCAGATGTTTTAATAACTTAATTGGCTTTATTTTATATAGAAAGTCCAGGTTGCAATAGTGTGAGGTTGATATGGTATTTCAGCTTGTTGTTAGGGCTTTGCTTGGTGGTTGTTAGGTGGTTGCTAAGGCGTTGCTGTTGCTGATCTTGCCAATAGGACAACGCTTGGAGGTTTTTACGTGGTTGCTATGATATTGCTAGGCTATTACCAAGGTATCTCAGGTGTTGCTAGGCAGTTGCTATGGTATCCCAGGTGGTTGATAAGGTGTTGCTAGTCCCTCACTGCGACATCACATGTGGTTGCTAAGTTGTTGCTAAGTCATTGCTATGGTATCCCAGGTAGTTGTTAAAGTGTTCCTTGGCTGTTGCTATGGTATTCCAGTATGGTTGCTAAGATGTTGCTATGCCATTTCTATCTCTGGTGTGCATTAAAGAGTTGCTAAGTCTATTATATGCTATTATATGCCAGGTGATTGCTAAAGTGTCGCTGGAATGCTTGTAAGGAGGTGACATAAGTGGAGTGTCCAAAAACATTTGGCAACAGAGTGTAGAGTGTGTTCAGTGTTCTCCAGTTCAGGTTCTCCTTTAGAAAAACCGAACACCGTACAAACACCCTAAATTTAATTGATTTACAAAACACAAGCCACCTGTCCAGAAAGACAAGGCAAGTCAAGTCAGGTCAAGAGACTTTTATTGTCATTCCATCTGTGCACAAGTACACAGTGGAGTGAAATTACGTTCCTCCGGAAACATCACGGTGCAACAAGGAACAAAGTACAAAGTGCAAACGTGCAGACATCGTGTGCAAACAAAAAATTAAGCTAGAAACAATAAATACGATACATTAAAGAGACATTAGACACAGTAAACAGACAGGACAGTGCAGCACCAACACAGCACTCATTCTGGACATGAGGCAGTGAGAATAAGATGCAAAGATATTAAACATGCTGTGATCTGTGAGTCACGCAGTCCGATAACATACAGCAGCTACTGAGATAGGAAAAATTGAGTAAACAGTGTAAACACAGTGTTAGCAACAATGCTCCAGATAGTGCAAGTAGAGCATCAAGAGGTGTGTGTGTGTGTGTGTGTGTGTGTGTGAGTGTAGAGTATGCGTGTGACAGTCCTTGTATTTGGTTCTATAAAGTATTTTGGTTCTAGTCTGATAGCTGTAGGAGGAGCGGCATTACAAAATTTTGACCATAGAATAATAATAAGAAGAAGAAAATGGAAAACAGCACGTTTTTCAAGCCAACTTAATGAATTAAACTAATGATTCCAGGAATATAATTCAGATATGATTTGTTTACTGTTATGGAATCGTATTAAGTAATTATTCATTATTCAGTGATGGTTGATTGCATCTGATTATTTGAGTATGCTATATGTGACATTTATATTTTAGAAATTAACTTCCAATAATGTTTACTACACTCTTCTATAACCTAAGAATACACTCTTAAAAAGCCGGTTCTTAAAGGGTTCTCTAGTAAAGAAAATGGTTTCATGTAAACCCTTGAAGAACCCTGATTGCATGACTAAAGGTTCTTTGCATTGTGATAGGGTCCTTCAGATTCATGGAGAATGTGCTGTAAATGTTTTTACATATAACCTTTTTGAAAAATGGTTCTATCTGGCAACACAAAGAGTTCTCCAACTGTTACAAGCTTGATATCATAACAATAGAAGAACCCTATATGGTGCTATTTAGAACCATATACAACACAATCTCTATTAATCTGAAGAGCCCATTCACCATGTAAAGAGGCCTTTAATTATGCAAAGAGTTCTTTGAGAGTTCATGGTTCTACATAGAACCATCTTTGCTAAAGAACCCTTAAAGAACCATCTTTTTTTAAGAGTGTAGCTTAGCCAGTTTGCATTAGAGTCCCTGTAGATACTCAAAAATAAGCCTTAGTTTTCAATAAGTCTCGGATTTTAAGGGGTTAACAATAATATTTTAGCAATAAGCATATTTGATAATAATTTGAAATTTGTAGTGATTGAAGTGTTTTTCTTTCAACGGTCATTCAGAGATCTCTAGACGTCATAACTGCGCGTCATCTCTTTCTGAATTCTCTCTCTCTCTCTCTCTCTCTCTCTCTCTCTCTCCCTCTAGTAAGCTGTGAGTGTTTAACACGCCATAAGTCCAATTCTAACAGTGTCACTTCTGATAATGAATCACACAGAAAAGCCTGTTCTTATAGTTAGTCCGTTATTGTGACAGCCAGCTTTGTGAATCAGCTGTTTTCTATTTTTTGCACATTTAAAAAACACTAAAGTGCAGCACTGATGGAGTCTTAATTGCCATCCTTCAGTACGGTCGCATATTTTGCAGCTAAAGCAATCTCATGATGCGCCGTCATTCCTCATATCCTGCTAATTGGGAGGGATTTTATATTATTTTTCTTATTTCAGTGAATAAAATCTTCCTTTTATCTTGATTTTTTTATATCCCTCCACTTTAATACAGTCTGCCGGAGCTCACCCACGCTCTCAGGAGATGGTCTATTTCACACTCACTCTATAATACTGCACGTTGCCAGGTCCCAGGCCAGGCCAGGTTGCCAGATCCCTCTTAACTCCTCAATGTGTGTGGTTTTGGCAGCATGCTCTCGCCCAGCTGGGCTAGATTAATTATCTCCAGATGACATCAGCATGAACAGCAGGTGCCTTTTGGCCACGCAGGAGCATTTGTTTCTCACACACACACACACACACACACACACACACACACACACACACACACACACACACACACACACACACACACACACACATGCAGGGATTTTATTTTATTTTATTTTTTATTCTATTTATTGTGCATAATTAGTTTAAGTCCTCCTATATTGCATGGAAGGTGATGGACCTGAGCCAATACAGAGCTGGAGGTTAGTCAGTGTGTCCAAGTATAACCGCTGCAAGCTAACAGTGCATGACTGATGTGTTTTTATAGTGACAGGTAACAAAACAAAACAAACAACAACAAAATAGCAATAAAGGGTGGTGCTTTTCTTCTTAAAGATGTTAGAGTCACAGTTTCAGCTTAATTCAGTTGTTAAGATGTACACAATGTCATTCAGTGTGGTTTGGTGTGAAGAGTTCAGTACTAGAGAAACGTACTGAGTCAGAATTATTCACAGTGGTGGTGATAGGAACCAGACGTCCACCTCTCAAATCTCCCTTACAGAAAGCTGTTACCTGAAATGGTTATGAATACACTGACACTACTTTAATGATAGTTTTGTGAAGACATCTCCACAGTTCAGTCTTAGAAGCTGGTTGATCGTTTTCTGAAGTAATCAAACCCATTCAGTTGTGGTGAGGTCTGGACTCTGGGGCGGTCAGTCCATCGTTCAGCTTCCTTGTTTGACGTATCCACCTCCTTTTCTCAGTGAGGTTCTTCTTGAACAGCTACACATCCTTTCAGACCCACAGCGCTGAGTGGTCTTTTCACAGTGGAAGGGTGGACAGAAACACCTATGGATGTTTTCAGATCTGAAGCAGCTGGATTTTCTCCTCTCTCTCAAAGATGAAAGCTTTGACTGCTGTTAATCTGATGAGGACAGTTTTGGTGTCTACCAGGTCTTCCAGGTGGTTGTTAGGAGGCCTGTTTTCTCTGTGGCCTTTAATCATTGTTATTTTTTATATACTTTGACATTCTCCTTCCTTACACAAGTGATTTGTCTTTGTTTGATATGCATTTTTAAGAAACACTTGAATATATATGAGGATGGTTAAATGCAAATATTGGATTTCCTTGAGCAGAGGTTTGGGAAAGATTAAATAACTCACAAATCAGGGCGATTTATTTGTATTTTCTCTGATATTGTTTTTTGTAAGAATAAAAGCTTACAGCTCAGGAAAAGCTGGACTGATATTTGATATTTGATATAAGTAATCAGGATTGTGCAGAGCACTGTTTTGTGAGCACTGCAGTGTAGAGGAGAGATAATAGCTAATACAGGATTCCACTAAAGCCTCACATCCTCTTCTCATCCCTCCCTCCATACTCACACATCCCCCCTCTGCTGTTTCACTGTCTCCTTTTCCCAGTCTGCCTGCCTCTCTCTCTCTCTCCCTCTCTCTCTGTTCCTCTCTCTCTCTCTCTCTCTCTCTCTCTCTCTCTGTTCCTCTCTCTCTCTCTCTCTCTCTCTCTCTCTCTGTGTTCCTCTCTCTCTCTCTCTCTCTCTCTCTCTCTGTTCCTCTCTCTCTCTCTCTCTCTCTCTCTCTCTCTCTGTTCCTCTCTCCCTCTCTCTCTCTCTCTCTGTTCCTCTCTCTCTCTCTCTCTCTCTCTCTCTCTGTTCCTCTCTCTCTCTCTCTCTCTCTCTCTCTCTCTGTTCCTCTCTCCCTCTCTCGCTCTCTCTCTCTCTGTGTTCCTCTCTCTCTCTCTCTCTCTCTCTCTCTCTGTTCCTCTCTCTCTCTCTCTCTGTTCCCCCCTCTCTCTCTCTCTCACTCTGTTCCTCTCTCTCTCTCTCTCTCTCTCTCTCTCTGTTCCTCTCTCTCTCTCTCTCTCTGTTCCTCTCTCTCTCTCTCTCTCTCTCTGTTCCTCTCTCTCTCTCTCTCTCTCTCTGTTCCTCTCTCTCTGTTCCTCTCTCTCTCTCTCTCTCTGTTCCTCTCTCTCTCTCTCTCTCTGTTCCTCTCTCTCTCTCTCTCTCTGTTCCTCTCTCTCTCTCTCTCTCTCTCTGTTCCTCTCTCTCTCTCTCTCTCTGTTCCTCTCTCTCTCTCTCTCTCTCTCTGTTCCTCTCTCTCTCTCTCTCTCTGTTCCTCTCTCTCTCTCTCTCTCTCTCTGTTCCTCTCTCTCTCTCTCTCTCTCTGTTCCTCTCTCTCTCTCTCTCTCTGTTCCTCTCTCTCTCTCTCTCTCTCTCTCTCTCTGTTCCTCTCTCTCTCTCTCTCTCTGTTCCTCTCTCTCTCTCTCTCTCTCTCTCTCTGTTCCTCTCTCTCTCTCTCTCTCTGTTCCTCTCTCTCTCTCTCTCTCTCTCTGTTCCTCTCTCTCTCTCTCTCTCTGTTCCCCTCTCTCTCGCTCTCTCTCTCTCACTCTGTTCCTCTCTCTCTCTCTCTCTCTCTCTCTGTTCCTCTCTCTCTCTCTCTCTCTGTGCAGTTTTTCATTGTGTTTTCCTCTTGCATTATGTTATATTGTCCCTCGGCCCTTTATTTATCAAAGCATTACTCTCTCTCTGTCTGTCTGTCAGCACTCTCGGGTTAGCGGTTTTAAAGGGCCCCTATCCTACATTTTCAAGCTGCACCTGTGCTGGGTTTTTTGCACTAAAGATGAACTTAATGGTTGTTACATGACCATTTAACCTCTCTTTATCCCTTACAATTACTGTGCCTTGAAGACTGATGTATGTAAATGAGCTCTGTTCTGATTGGCTGCCCTTGCAATGCAGCTGATTCAACAAACAGTCTGGGCAGAAACACTCCTTATAACTTAGCTCGAATAAGCCAAGCTCAACAGCACTAGGCGAAAGTGAGTTGGATTTTGTGACATCACAAGGACAATGTATTCAAAATGGGCTGTTAGTGTAGTTTATTTTCCATATATGGACATATATGGATGTTATCAGAATGCATCACAGTTAGAGAGCTTATAAACGCTAAGCTCAAATCCATTTTGACTTTCTGCTGGTATAAAAAACAGGATAAAACAAACTCATTGTTTTTAGCTAAATGATGTAAGGTGAACAAGGCTAGGTTAGTAATGTTACTAAAGGTTTATCTTGAATTTCAAGCCATGTGTTTCAGGTGTGCAGTGGCTTTTATATGTCTAGATTAATTCTATTATCCTTTCACAACAGTTAAATAATTATGTAATTACATAATTTATTACATAGTTACTTACAGTGACAGTTAAAGGGATTATTTAGGGCCTTTAAGCACCCACTAAAAATGTCATTCTTTCACAAATAATTTTAAATCTTCTGATTTTTTCATGTCCTTCTCATCACTGTTAGTGCAGTAATCACCCAGCAAAGCTTCCTTCAAGTTCTTCCCTTCATTTCGAAATGATGATTCTGGTGTGAAGCTTTACAAAACCAGTCTGAACGACCAGTGAGGTGCAGTGTGGTACTGTGGTCTTTCTTTTAAAAACCTGGTAAGCATGCATGAACCAACCAAATGGCCCCACTGGTGGGTCCAAAATTCTATTACACACTTCTACCGGTTTGCATTGTAGCTCATGTAGTTGTTGAATAATAAGCGTTACTATGTAATAAGCCTGGAATTTTAAGTGGTTAAGGGCTTGAAAATTACAGTTTTTTATAAGTTAGCTTACAGACACATCTACTGTGTAACTGCTGACTAATAGGCTACTTGTCAATGGCTGGACAGCAGAATCTCCAGCACTTTCTTTGTGGGCTGAGCCTCAGTAGAATTATAAATTACATTATAAATTACATATACATTTGATTCTATATTGTCAGGTTTGAGTCTTGTTGCCTTGTGTCAATTATGTCAAAAATAACTAAATGTGACTTACTGTAAAAATATTTGGGGTTTCAGCTTTAAAATGGGCTGCGTTTTTAAAAATATGTTAATAAAACAAGAACCTGTGTTTTATGTACTGTCAACTTATTATTGGAGTTTATATAATGTTAATTTAAGGCCACCCAGCAACTTACCTTTTTTAATTAAAGCGTGCCAATTTTTTTACGGTGCAAAAATGTAAAAACTGTACTTACAAACACAAACATGGTATGCAATGAAAGTTTACTACCTGCACTACAACCTTCCACACAGTTTTCACTCATTCAATGAACCACAGATCAGAAATAACTGAAAGGAATGTAGGAAAGGCCTCACAGGTGGACCTAAGAGTCTTAGTTTAGATTTGACTGACTGTCTTTTCCTGCAGTTTGACTTTTACATGCTGGACCACAACTAACTGCCTCTGATGTGTCATTTCTGCAGTTTATCAGACGGTTCATTGTAGGATCAGGCATTTTATCAGACTGACATGAATAGATTATGGGTCATAAACTACAGACCAGAGTCCAGGAAAGACTGATGGATTGTTTTACTGCTCAACTGCAAATTAATGCAAATTTATAGAAAATGAATTACTGGCTTCTGAGACTCTGAAAGGCTCTGGTCTGGAGATGTAATATGTGTCTTACAGTCACTTGTATTCATATACACACTGCATGTTAATATGTATTTTGCCATTACTGTTAACAAACTCAACATTACTTCTAAACAGCCAAAGAAATAAAACTTATCAACTCATAAAACTGCCTCACAAACTGAAAACTGGTGTTTTATGAATGCAAGTTGCACAGGCACAGGCAACTTGTATAATATATATATATATATATATATATATATATATATATATATATATATATATATATATATATATATATATATATATTATAATATTATTGTTACAATAATACATCAAAACATACAGTATCATCAACTTTACTGTGAAACTAGACACCAAGAATACTTCTGAAGCATGGTCTCTTCCCTTATTGTAGTGTTAAAAGAGCTTGTATATTTTATTCCTAACTTGTAGTAAACTTAACATTAGTCTAGCTAGCTAATGCTAGAATAAAGTATGGGATATTCAAGTGCAGACTTTAAAGTAGAAACTTTGTGTCCTTTTTCTGTGATCTGATCACTGCGGCTACGGCAATGCTAATTTCAGACTTTATGGGATTCACAGTGTTATGTTATCCATCCATCCATTTTCTAAGCCGTCAGGGTCGCGGGGGGATGCTGGAGCCTATCCCAGCAGTCATCGGGCGAAAGGCAGGATACACCCTGGACAGGTCGCCAGTCCATCGCAGGGCAGACAGAGAGACACAGACAGTCACTCACACCCAGGGGCAATTTAGCATGTCCAATTGGCCTGACTGCATGTCTTTTGGACTGTGGGAGGAAACCGGAGAACCCGGAGGAAACCCACGCAGACACGGGGAGAACATGCAAACTCCACACAGAGAGAACCCTGGTTGCCCGGCCGGGGAATCGAACCCAGGCCCTCCTCACTGTGAGGCGACAGCGCTACCCACCATGCCACCGTGCCGCCAGTGTTATGTTAGTGCTGAGCTAACTGGTGGTATACATTCAGTTACCTTATTGAGTTTAATACTACAGTTTGACTTTAAACACACTGCCTTTTGCATGTGACATATTTTCACTTTGTACGTTGCAGTTTGTAAATGAATCCTTCAGTAAATACTGCAGCTTGAAGCCAAAATGTGAGTGTGACTGTGAGTTGGAGGAGCAGGCAAACATTTAGCTCTTTTGCTAGGATTTTGACAAATATTCAAATGGACATTTAGTAAATTCACAGTGTAGTTACATGAACTGTGGCTGTGCATTAGTTTGTGTATTGCACTGAAAACACTTACCTGCAGCTCCTCGTACTGAACAGCCACTCCAAAAGGCTTTACTGTTTGGGAAATGTCCTGCCACCCCAGCTCAAATGGAGATTCTGATTGGTTCTGCTAATGTAGAGGACTCTTTCTGTTTATGTCTAATGGTCAGCGCTCAGTGTAGTTTAATTTCTTTAAAAGTTATCTGAGCACAGAAAGTGGTAGATTATCACTCTAGCACTTTTTGTCATTTGTCCCAGTGGTTGTGGTGGCCCTGCTTGAAATTTCACCAATTATTTTGAATATTTGCATCATTACGTGCTTAGGAGTGCAAATAAATGACGTCCTTTAGAATGTTTTTTGTGTTAAATGCTCTGATTTAGAGAAACTTTCAGCAGAATTGTTCACAGTGGTGGTGATAGGAACCAGCTGTCCAGCTCTAAAGGCTACCTCACATAAAAAAAATGAAATGCATTTATTGAGGTGTACATGCAGGGTGAGGCAAAATAGTCCCCAAAGAAAACTTAGTACTTCAGATTTTCCACTACTTTATCATTATCAACATTCTACATAAAACTCAGAATAAAGTAGGTTCACAGGTGGTTTTGCACAGTAAATAAAATGGTCTATATCACGGTGACCTCTGGTTCATATCACCAACACTGTAAATATGTCTGACTCTCTGCAATGAAACATTTCACATCCACTCTCACGGCTTAATAATTGCCTTTCTTTACTCAGTCTAGGTCATTGGTACAAGATGAAGTCGCCCTGTTAGCATGCAAGGCCTAATTAAATACATAATAGCACCTAATTAATTTGAATCTGAATAAAATTAGCAACGTCATTTTGTCTCTCCGGGCGCGAGCTGCGTAATGGACGTTTTAATTACTATTGACCTTTTCCTTTTAAATGGGGCTTTTCTTCTCTTCCCATCGCTCTTAAAAGCACGCGAGCCTCTGATTAACTCATTAAAACGTTAAGTGGAGTATTGACTGAAGCTCGCCTTGCACGGTCAGCGCATGCCTCACTTCTGATTCCGTGATCAATCCCCACACTGGCCATTTTCAGCGTTAACAAGCCATTGCGGCTGTGTTAACCAGATCCGTCTACAGAATCTGTATCATTTTATTGTGCTGATTCCTTCTGACACCTTGTATGCTGTGTTATGTCATTAGGAGGTCAGCACAGGTCTGGCGGTAACCTCACTTCGATTCCTCCACAAATAAAGCCAGCAGTAATGGTCAGTATCGACTGACTGAGCCTCTATGATGGAAGGTGAAGGACTTTTTTATAGGCCTGATCCTGGCAGCGGTGATGTCAGTCTGACAGTAATAGCTTCAACATTGGCCTTCGGATGTTAGAGGGTGCACTAAGTATAACACAGCATAAAACGTGCACAGACTTTGATGTCCAGATTTATCATGCATTTCTGAGATGGGAGTCTGTGTCCCATTGTCCACAGTCTTCTGTAGATCTCCATCAGTTCTCTGTACCAAAATACTGATTATTGCACTGTCATTATTATCATTGTCCATTACATTGTCCTACTGTCCAGGCCTAGTGTGCATGATACTGGGCAAAAAGTCATAGATCATCCCACATTTATTTAATTTAAACACAAAATGGGGATTAAGTCCAAGTTAATGCATAAGTCAAAACATGTTTTAAGGAGAAAATGATGCCGAATCCTCAACAACTAAATCTACAATCAGGTGTGTCACTCTTTACCTTTATTACAGCTTGCAGGGGCTGTGGCGTGGTCAGGCCATTGTTCAGCTTCTTTGCTTGATGTGTCTGTTTCCTTTTCTCAGTGAGGTTCTTCTTGAACAGCTACACATCCTTTCAGAGCCATAGCACTGAGTTGTCTTCTCACAGTGTAGGATGGACAGAAACACCTGTGGGTGTTTTCAGATCTGAAGCAGCTTGATTTTCTCCTCTCTCTCAAAGATGGCAGTGCTGTATATTTGATTGGGGCAGTTTTGGTGTCTATCAGGTCTTCCAGGTGGTTGTTAGGAGGCACATTTTGTCTGTCCTGGGGTGGCTGGTAGCCTCGTGGTAGACTTAGGCTACGTTTACCCAGTAGGTAAAAGTGGTCCAAATTTGATTTTCTCACCAAATCCGATTTTTTTATTTAGCTGTTCACATTATATTTTAAATGTAATCTGTATGCGACATCAGTCTGAACAAATCAGCTCCTAAACTGACCCGCATGTGCAAAAGAACAACGCTTCACGTGGCTCGTCCAGAGGTAAACAGTCATGATGACTAGCGAACACTAGTCGCTCCCGGTTTCATCTTGGCCCGCATTAGTTCCAGTGGTTGACAGCTGGCCTCATCACCCCCAATATGTTCAAGATCACCATAAAAAGGGACCAGTATTCAGCCATGGCCACGTCTTCACTTCGTGTCCTCGGATTCTTTAATCTGACTGGAGCCTCGGGCTCCTCTGGCCACATTCGGCCGTTTCGTTCTAACCCTCTTCAAACCCAGAGCGGCTGTGATGAGTCTCCTCTAATGTTTTGGTACAGAAACATCAGCCTAAGTGTTAATGAGTCTCAGCAGTGTGAAATGATGACGAATGTCGAGTTGGACTGACATAAAATTGCATGAATTCCGATCTGTCTGTTCAGACTGAGCCGCATTGCCGCGGATCGGATTTCAGTTCCTCATGTGAAAGCGACTCAAATGGGAATTGAAAGTGTCAGATTCAATGTGGTTTTTGCTGTTCACAGATTAAAGATCGGACTTGGGTCACTTTCACCTGCTGTGTATGTATGTGGATTGAGTGATTATACCAGTTTATGCCCTTGGCCAAGGCACTGCTCTGAGATGTGGCATAGGCAGGAACGAAAATGACAAATCTCTGGCAGGATTGATAAAGTATATAACCTATCGCTCCTCAGAAATATCTTCTGAAACATGAATATCTTATAGTAAATGAGTGTTTTGACTTGGAAATTAAATAAGGTTGTTTCTGATTTTTGCACAGGAGAGTACATATGTACACTATACAGTGATATATACAGAAGCCACCAGAAATTTTAATTGTAATTTAATTGTATGTACACTATACAGTGATATATACAGAAGCCACCAGAAATTTTAATTGTAATTTAATTGTATGTACACTATACAGTGATATATACAGAAGCCACCAGAAATTTTAATTATACTATTATGTACATTTTTGGCAATAAATCCCACTACTAATATATACATTTTGCTGTCAGAGCAAAACTTTTTATCTTTAAAACTGAACCTACCAGTCAAAATGGGCTTTCCACTCTAAACTGAAAGAAACAGGCCATATCTATAAGCAGTGGCACCCAATGGCATCATTATATCGTTATAACTGCTGCGCGGATGAAATTTTCTCCAGCAGCTTAGCAGTGATGGGAGTGAGAGAGAATACTGACAGTAAGATTGTGGACACAATGTCCTCCAATTTCTCTGTAATAGTGGAATGATGAGATCATTGCAGCACCCCAAAGGACACTTCAAAATCTTTTCTCATTTTCCAACCTCTCTTATCCCTTAGAACCACATAGGCTGTTTTTGTTACTGTGCCTTTAAGACTGATATATCTAAATGAGGTCTGTTTTGATTGGCTGCCCTGTATCTTGCTTAATTAAAAAAACTGCCTGGGGAGAAACACTCCTTATAACTTCAGTGTGAGTTGAATGTTAGCCTGGGGTATGGGTGGATGGGCAGTATGTAAATGTGATTGTTCAAAACAGTCCAGTTTTGGCAGTTTAGTTTCCGTGTAGAGTGATCGAAACATTTTGAAAGGTTCTCTTTTATTTCATTACTTTTTAACAATTATGTAATCATATTATATTACACATATTCTGATCTTTATAGAGATGGAAATAACAGCACAACTGCTGGAGAAAAGTGCTGTGTTAGATATGTCTGAGTGTGTGAAAGCAGTTTTGCTGTCTCATTCTAAGCCCTGTGGCATCCTAAAGGGAGGTCTTTTTTTGCATTGTATCTTTAGAAGCACTGTTTGTTTCCTCTTTGTCTATTTATTCCTTTTTTCCCCACAATAGGGCATCAGAGATCAGAGCGGATGTGCAGGCCAGAGAAAAGCCACAACACTGAGGGCGAACTGAGAAACCAAGGGCTGTTTTGTTTCTCTTACTTGAATTCGTCCCGTGTGGTTGTACTCTGGTCAACCGAACAGGGAAATTTTCTTGTAGCCTGGTCCTGCCCCTGTCAAACTCTGTCACATATTCATTTCACAGAAAACACCAACATTGTTTCAAATATGTTGGGAGAACTGGGAAAAAATGTAATGTTTGTTGAGAAAAACCTTGGGATTTTCCTATAATGCTGATTGAGTCATGACTGCAACCATACTGTAAACACGCAAAGGTTAGCAGAGCTCTGAATAATTAAGGAAATCAGTTGTTAGACTGTTGTTAAGGCCCAGAGGTTGTATTGGGGTGGCATACTGCTAGGAGAAAAACTGAATTAAATAGTCTTACTATATAAAAATGACACAAAAATGATGCCTTGTTTCATCTCTGTACATGGCTGGTGGTGCTTGTGTATGACTTGACTGTATGATGATGGCAGAATATCTCACTTTCCATAACTCGGGTATCCAGGAGGTCGGCCATGCTTCATTCTAGAGTGGCACTGACGATGCCTCTGTAAATACTTCTCTCTCTCTCTCTCTCTATACTTCTCACCTTTAGGCTAAATTAAAGGAGAATTCAAGCATTTTTTCACAATTCATACATTCAGAGTGATTTGATGTGAAATGGCCGATTGTAGAGACTGACATTTCTTTATAGTGCTGGTGTCCATCATTTGCACAGGAATAAAATAGTACATTTATTCATGCAGGACATGTGTTTGAATAAAGTAAATGAACTTATATCACGTCTTTCAGAGCACAACTGAAAACATTATAGACCAGGATTTCTCAACCTGTGGCCATGGATCACCAGTGAAGCATCCTAGTGGTCCACAGGACTAAACTCAGGGGGAGAGCAGTTTGTAATGGGCAAATTACATCACTATAAGTCTTAAAAACAAAACTGACAAAAACGTTAATGTAACAATTAAAAATGGATTAAGGCCCATCCTGACATTACGGCTTGCACACTTTGGGAAACAGCAAAAGTTGTGATGAGAGGAAAAATCATTTCATACTGTTCAAAAAAGAAGAAGGAAGACCTAAAAGAACAAAAGCTGCAGGATGAGGTGAAGAGATGGGACCTTCTGGCCTCTCAGACACCTACTGATCAGATCATTAAAGAACTAATGAAAACTAAATACGAACTCAATAATATACTACAAAAGAAGACCGAACAGGCTGAACTCAAACTCAGACAACAGCAATTTGAGTTCGGAAACTGAGAAATCAGTAATAACAGCAATCTCAGATCCCTCTGGTAGGATCATCCAGGACCCCCTAGATATCAATGATGTATTCAAGTCTTTTTACTCTAATCTCTATACTTCTGATGAGAAAGCCTCAACGGAAGAACCTGAAGCATTCCTGAGCAGCGTCTCCCTACCTACATTATCTACATCTGTCTCAGAATCAATAGACAGACCTCTTTCCTCTGAAGAAATCACCAAAGCCTCATCATAAATCTCCAGGGCCTGATGGCTGCCCAGCAGAACTTTACAAACAATTCTGGCCTCTTCTTTCACCGGTCTTTTTAAAAGTAATCTCAGAAATGTTTGAAAATACATCCATACCCTGTCATATGAATACGGCTCTTATCACACTTAAAACCAAATAAAAAATCCAGCGACTGCTCATGTCCAGCAATTCAAAACTCCAATTAATTCAATATAAAAGCCTTTACAGAACATATATTACAGCCTCTAAACTGCACCGTATGGGATTCAGTCCCAGTGATAAATGTCAGCATTGTCCAGCTTTAACAGATAACTACTGTCATGCTTTTTGGAATTGTCCCCTGATCCAGCAGTTTTGGTCAGAGGTCATGGACAAGCTATCAGAGATTTTGAGCTTTGTCATCCCTTTATGTCCCATTGTAGCGCTACTTCATGACCTTTCCTCACTTTTACCACCCAATCACCTCAAATCCTTTATATTCAGATCACTTATCATTGCGAAAAAAGCTCTACGGCTGAACTTGAAGGGCAGAACCAAAATTTCAATAAAGCTTTGGCTTCACCTCCTCACAGATCACTGCAGTGAGGACAGCAAGCCAGAGCTGGAGAGGTTTCTCAGGCTGCCTTGTTTGATGTGGACCTATCAGACTTTATCTTTAGTTTGACTCATCTTGACGTGTACGATTACTCCACCCATAGTTGGGTCTATAATAAACAGCCTAACAGATCTGGCAAAAGACGCATGTCTCGGTCCTCTTACACATGAACCCTGCTTAGGGTCACTGCTGAGGGAATGAGGAGATTCATGAATAGATTTGGCTCCTCCTCTAGCAGCACATCAGGGCTGTACTGCCAGCATAATCTGCCTGTTTTTTTGACTCTCATTTGCTGTCATATCTTTCCTGCAGCATATGCTGCTGTTAAAGCAAACAGATTAGCCTTAAAACAATAGATTCACGTTAGATTTTGACTCACGGATTGCAGAGGATATTTTGGGCTGATTATCGGTGACCTGAGTGGTTAAACTCAAACTGACAACCCAAAGACAAAGAAACAGATACCAAGTATAATTTACTATTATTGCTGATTGTCCCAAAAAATGTCAAGGATGTTTTCACAATTCATACATTCAGAGTAGTTTGCTGTGAAATGGCTGATTGTAGAGACTGAAATTTCTTTACAATGGTGGTGATAGGAACCAGGGGTTGCCATGACTACAACTTATACACACATAAATAGTTGGCTGGCTGTATGTTTACTATGTCTGTTTCTTATTTTCAAAATTTTCGTTAAATGTTTAAGCCAGTGCTTACAAATAAATTCATATGTAGAATTTATCCGTGCATGTGAATAGAAAAGAGGTGTAATTTTTGTGTGGTAGATACACAGAATAAGTAACTGTACAATACTCTTGATCCTAATTCATTCAAATATTGATTTTTTTATCAATAGTTTTGAGCATGGATTCTTGATTTGATTTTTTTTCAAATGTACTGTATATCTCAGCCCTACATTTTTTCCACAGGAAAACACCAGTATTGTTTGTGTTCTTTTGGTGGTGAAAACTGCATTTCCTTTGAATGCTGATGTGCTCACAATTACAAGCATCGTGACTTCCACCATGAAGTATGTATCTGATGTAATGTCATGGCAGAGAAATATCTTGAGTGACGAGTGGCTGTTATGATTCATTACACATAAACCAATACGTTTACTTTTACTTCTCTTTACTTCAGAAGTGGAAAGTTTGACAAACAGAGGGTGTGTTTGACCTTACCTGGAAATCAAGTCTACACCCCATAAGTAATAATGATGTGATTAATCAGAAGCTGCTGTTCAGTAGAAGCAATTAATGAAAACATTGGGTTTTTTGTGCACATTGTTGCACTACTGTAAAAAACACATTCTGAAAAAATATAAAATTTCCACCTGAAAAAAATATGACCTCAAGTTTGTCTTTCAGTTCACTCACTTCTATTGATGTAATATGCTTTTTTGTGTGGACTCAAGAAATTCAAAGCATTATTTCTTTTTTAGTGCAATTAATGTTAGTGTGTCTTTCTGGGCTGAAAATGCTTGGACCCTGATCATTGCCGCTTGGTAGAGTTTATGACCACACTAATAGCACTTGGACTTACTCCTACACTTGTTTTATTCATTCTCATTGCATGCACATCTCCTCAGCGTATAGTGTGGGTTTGGCTTGGTCTCTGGCTTCTGGAAGCTAATTTAACCATATACTCTGATAAGAGCTCACACTCGCATACACATGCTGCCGTGTCACCTGTAAGGAAAGTGAGAACAGCATGCACTCTCTCTTATCTGATCTCCTGTACTAACTCACAGACTCTTCAGGGACTTTTGCTAGATAAACATGTCAGCCTGGTTATGCTGATTGTGTGATTACAACTGTCTGTTGGTTTCTGGTGACTTTAATCTATAAAAAGCTACAGATTTCACTGCTTCATTATTAACGCTTGCTTATTGGAGTATTCAGCATCTGATTGGGCACCAACTTTAGCCGTCTTGAAACCAAACAGAAATAAATATATTGGAGCAGGCGGCAATTATCGGGATCCAAGCACCGTCAGCCAAATAAGCAAAATTGCAGCAAATTAATTACACTGAAAAAATAAGTGCTCTGAATTTATTTCAGTTTAGTTCAACGGTGTACATTGGGTCCACACATAAGGCTTTAATATCGTTTCACTGAAAGTTCTGGGTTCGATTCCCCTGCCGGGTGATCAGGGTCCTCTCTGTGTGGAGTTTGCATGTTCTCCCCGTGTCTGCGTGGGTTTCCTCCGGGTTCTCCGGTTTCCTCCCACAGTCCAAAGACATGCAGTCAGGCCAATTGGACATGTTACATTGCCCCTGGGTGTGAGTGACTGTCTGTGTCTGTCTGTCTGCCCTGCGATGGACTGGTGACCTGTCCAGGGTGTATCCTGCCTTCTGCGCGATAACCGCTGGGATAGGCTCCAGCACCCCCCCGCGACCCTGACGGAGAAGCGGCTTAGAAAATGGATGGATGGATGGATGGATGGATGAAAGTGATCAATGGCCAGTTTCTGTCAACAGAACCACTGTTCAAATATTATTTCTCTGGTGCTCCATTCTCAGCACAGCTCAGACACCACCCAACAATTTCCTGTCAAGAGACGATCTGTAGTCTAAAATTGACCATTGCTGGAGGACCAGAGGACGACCAGCACAAGTCAACAGATGAGCTGCAGTCTCTGACTCTTTACCAGTAAGGTGGAGATAAAAGAAAGAGGTTTCTGATAAAGTGGCCAAGGAGCTGTGACCAAACAAGCATGTTAGCATAGTAATAAAGTGCCAATTGTTCTGAAAAGCATCAGTAATTTTTGATAAAGAACTAAAAAAATAAAAATAAACAAAAGGAAACTGCCACAAAATGTTGTGCAAACCCCAGAATGAACATGTATGGCTTGTTTGTATGTGGCAAAAGTGCTGAGGCGTTCAGCTGTGGCATTAAGCTTGAGCCTAAATCCTTACTGCAAAAATACACACCAAAACAGTGATGAGCTGGTGATGATAAAGCAAATCATAAATAAATAAATAAGCACAAAAAAGCAACATAGCTGTTGAAATACTGAACAGTGGTCTATGATCATCATAAATGTGCAGTGAAATTGGAAAACTGTTTGATTTCATTCAGTTTTTGTCTTTTATGTGGGTTTTTTAGGCGAAGGTGTATTGGCTTTGTAAACCCGGCTCAGACAGATGACTGCTTACAGTCGAGCAGATTAAAAAAAGGCAGAAATAAGCTTTGAAGCCTGAGCTGTGTATCACTGTGTTCGGGACTCTCTTGATCATTATTGGATTGAACTGCTATTCTGGGCATTTTCAGAGTTCACAATTCTGCCCATCAAAAGTTTGGAGACCCCAGCTTAGCTTTTAAAAAATGTTAATAATATAAGTGATCATGTTTTCTTTGCCAGTTTGCAATGCCTGACTTTATTCAAACTTAAGGAGGTTTATTTGAAGGAAAGCAATATTTTCGGCAGTATTACTAACAGTAGCTTTGACAGGAAGCATAGTTGCCGTCTTAATTGACGCTTAATTTATCTCCATTGTGGTCCAAAAAAAACAGGTTAATCAAACTGTAGGTAACGTATTTTAGTATATTGAACAATTGTAGGTTCAAGCCAATCATATGACATCAAAAAATAAGCTCCAATGAAGTGCCACATCAATCATCTTTATTGTGGTCCGAGCTGTGCCCCTTTAAGACGTTTTTGTTTCTTTGGTGAAGAACAGAATTGGCTTTTGTTCTTTTTTGGGAAGAAACAGGCAGGCGATCTTCCGCGAGAGAGCTGTACAGAGCTTTAGAGGGCATTAAAGGGCATTAGGGGGCATTAGGGGGCATTAGAGGCATTAGACAGCATTTTGAAGGCACTCGTGGGGCAGATTTTTCTAAAAATTGCCCTTTAAATGAAAGTTGGAGCATCTCTTGGCCTGAACAGCATCCACAACTACATCCATTACACTACAGCACTCAGCCCTTCTATTACTGCTCTGAGAGGATACCTACATGTGTGTGTGTGTGTGTGTGTGTGTGTGTGTGTGTGTGTGTGTGTGTGTGTGCGTGTGTGTATGTGTGGTGAATGCCTCTTTGCTTGTTTTGGACCAAATGTATATTTTATCATTCAAATATATCTGCAGTATATACATATTTAATTTACCGGGCAGCGTTTATTCACTTTTATAATTCTGATCATGATTATTTTTATTAAAGTGTTCATTCATTTCTGTCACTGTGTTTATGTTCATTCACATTAGATGAGGATTAAAGCTAATACTGGGCTTCTTCAAGGAGAGCTTTGGAAATGGTTAAATAAATGCATCCACACACATAAGATCAGTGATTCTTGTATTAATATTGTTGTATTTATTTTAACGTAATGTTCTCAGCAAGGAGCTGTTTACTGATCAGATGTAAGTCTACTAAACTTTTTTTACAGTACTGTACATTCTGCCCAAAAATACTTAACACAAGTGCTTATATATTTGTGTGCGTGTGTGTGTGTGTGTGTGTGTGTGTGTGTTCAGTATTCATTAATACCTCATCTGCTCTCAGTCAGCTGCCACTGCAGTAATTGATAATTAAAGAGCAATAACACAGCAGTCAGTGCAATCTCCCTGCAGGACACACACACACACACACACACACACACACACACACACACACAATGCCCTTTGTGTTGGGGGGAGGGTGGATGGGTGATGGTGTGTTAATGAAACAGAGCTTAGGGCAGACAAAAGAGAAGCCACCACTCATACACACACACAGACTTGAGGTCAGGGTCGGTCCCACTGTTACAGGTGCAGAACAAAATGTGTGTGTGTGTGTGTGTGTGTGTGTATATATATATATATATATATATATATATATATATATATATATATATAAACATACACACACACACACACACACACACACACACACATATATATATATATATATATATGGTTCTTCAAGGTTTAGGGGTTCTTTAGTAAAGAAAATGGTTCTATATAGAAGCATGGACACTCAGAGAACCATCAATATTACCGGCTTAGAAGATGTGTGTGTGTGTGTGTGTGTGTGTGTGTAGTTCTCCTACTGTGCATGCGCGTGCCTTTAAAGCATTCATTTGTGCGCTGTTATTTAACATCCAGTCAGAAATATCTTGTGGCACAAACACAGTGTGTGTGTGTGCGTGTGTGCGCGCGTGTGACTGACTCCGCGCGCTCACGCTGCTGCGCACCTGACACCCACTGCACGTGGCCGCAGCACGAGCCGAGGACACGTTTTCCTTTGGCCGCACATTGTTTCTGCTTCCAGGCTCTAATCGACGTTTTAAACGACCGAGTTAACTTCCCCACCGACTGCTCGATAAGCTCGCGCAGACAGAACAGCCTCTGTGCACGTGAGTGTAAATGTGCCCCAGTCAGCAGAAACTCGCGGCATTAAACATAAACAAACGATTCATCATCACGACGGACTTCACGCGTCAAACACGCCCGACCTACAAACGTGAATCTGGGTCCAGCATTCATATCGGATAAGGACATAAGCCCACTTCAGCTACTGTACAGCTTCTTATAGGAGTTTTCAATGTAACAGATGCGCTATTTAAGGTGGAACGGCATATTTGAGCGAGGTCCTGGTAGTTCTACACTGAAAGACGTTCCCCAGCAGCTGCAGGAGTTCAGTAGCTTTTTAATCAGCTTCGTTTGTGCTTCTACTGGTGCTGATATTTGGAGTTACTTTTAATTCAGTCATTATTCCTGTACTATTGTGTTCTGTACTGGAGGATGAGTTTAGGATACTCTTCTTCATACTGTCTGTACTACCAGCATATCCACATCATCATGTGGTGTTTATTAATATACGGTTTATTAATATACGAGTATGACACTAAGGCAGTCTGATTGTGTATGGAATGTATATATATTTTTAAACGACTCTTCATTTAAGTCCAGCTGGTCTTTATAGTGTGCTAGAAGCTCATGATGAAAGGACCAAAAGAAAAGCTCCAAATGTATTTGAAAAAAAAAAATCTAGATACCATTTTGAAGATTTCAACAGCAGTGGTGTATATTTATATATATATATATATATATATATATATATATATATATATATGCATGTAATCCACTTTTTACACACACACACAGTGAGATCACACACACACACACACACACAGTGAGACTACTGTAATATCTATCTATCTAAAACTTGCATAAAAACCTAAGAAAAAAAACTACAAACTAAAACTAAAATATTCACTGCAAAGCATAAATCAATCAGAATTAATGTGAATGAAAAAATGAAAATTTGTTTTGCTTTTCTCAGAGTGTGAATGAGAGTTTAGAAGTGTGTTTTAGTGTTCGCTCATCTTTAAGGAAAGCAGGAACTGAGCTGAGCTCAGTTTACCGTAGTGTTACTTTATTTTACACTGATCTGATACACGCTGTCACAGTGTCCTTCATAATGATGAAAAGCTAAACTTGAAACTAAATAAAAACGTCACATATAACTATTATTCTTCACCAACCCAAAATGAAAAACTCTTAACTGTAAAAACCGTAAATAATGTTTGTGTGTGTGTGTGTGTGTTTGTGTGTGTGTGTGTGTGTGTGTGTGTGTGTGTGTTATATAAGATATTGAACATTCCTGTGTGAGGTTTATGGTGAGCTCCTCCAGGTGATCACAGGTGAGTCACATGTTGGATTCTGAACACCTGCTGGTTTAGTTTAATACAACAGTCTAGATGTTGCATAACAGCAGAGGAGTGGATTATTATTAGGGGAATATGAGTGCTATATCCGCGCATTATGGGCGTTTCCCACAAATGTTTGACCATGTTTTATTCTCCTGACTCATTGATTATGTTCATCTTGTAAATTAATTACCTTCATTATTTTATTCATTTATTTTCAACGACAGAATTGAATTATGTTTTATCTTTGCTTATATTCTGGTACAGTACAAGTCTGCCGAACACACTTAAACATAAAACCTCATTTTCAAGAATCACATTAAAGGAAAAAGACAGAAAGGAAACAAACTGCTAATATTCAGGTAAATGGCTTGATAACCCCTCCTTATACAATCTTAAAATTAGGTTCTTCAAAGGTTTTTAGTAAAGAAAATGGCTCTGTATAGTACCAAGAACACTTATAGAACCACTTGCGTGATTAAGGGGTTCTTCAGATTGATAGAGAATGTACTGTAGATGTTTCTATATGAACTCTCTTTGAAAAGGCTACTATATATTCTGCCTAGAACCACATGCAATGCATTTTCACTCAATCTCAAGAACCATTTCACCATGCAGAAAACCCTTTAAACATGAAATGGTTCTTTATAGAACTCATATTTGTAAAAAGAACTATTTCTCCGAGCTATCACCCCAAAGAACCTTCGAAGAACCATTTTTTAAGCAATGCAAAGCAAGCCAACCTGGCCAGGCCAACTGGACTCTGTTCAGTTGGTTGGTTTAATTTCTGGTTTATAATTTCACAGCCTCCTCTGAACCTGGAGAAGCTGAATGGGACTGAAGTGGATTACAAACAGCTAAGATTGCACAGCATTGCAGCAGAAATGTTCAGAATTAAAAAGAGGTCTAAATTCATAATTCATATCCACCCCTACTTAGTATACATACAGCATTTTTGAGGCACTACTATGTCTTGAGAGGAGCTGGAATATTTTATCCAGGTCAGATAAATCCCCATAAAGCACAATAAATATCAACTGAAGCAACTTAAAGATTCCATTTAAAAATGTAAAAGGTTTGTTTAACTTCAACATTTAAATAATTTCAGATAAGACTGTTGAAGGCTGTTGAAGAAGGTGTATTGAGACAATTGATAGATCTCTGAGACTGTTGAAGTTCAGTATAGACAAAATTCAGTTGAAGCAGTCAGTGACGTTCAGATGAGATAATTAAAGTTTAACTGGGATTGATGAACTTGACTGATGAACTGAAACAATTGACAAAGTTTAATCGGGATTCGTAAAGAAGTTCAGTTATGTCAACTGAAAATGTTGAAATAAAATTGTTGAAGTTCAGTTGAAACAACTGATGAAGTTCAGCTGAAACTGTTGAAGTTAAATTGAGACCTTTGAAGACAGTTAAGGAAGTTCAGCTGAAATTGTTGAAGGTAAATTGAGACCTTTGAAGACAGTTAAGGAAGCTCAGTTGAAATTGTTGAAAATAAACTGAAACCTTTGAAGACAGTTAAGGAAGTTCAGTTGAAATTATTGAAGCTCACTTGAGACCTTTGAAGTCAGTTAAGGAAGCTTGGTTGACATTGTTAAAGTTCAATTGGGACTGACGAAGTTCAACTGAAATTGTTGAAGCTCAGTTAAGAGAACTGAATAAGT